>NC_091989.1:61310609-61610609 GCF_044704955.1 Pristiophorus japonicus | reverse complement strand
GGGAGGGGCGCAAGAAGAAAAGAACCATGTTATTCGGGAGGGGGAGGGGGAGGGGCAGGGAGAAAGAGAGGAAAGGATGTTGAAAGAGATTCCTGGGGTTGGATGAAATTATGCACTGGAGTGGGCTCAGGAATGTGGGGAAAGGGAATGCTAATTGTCAGAGGGGGAGTTAATGAGTTGAATTGCAACAGGACTTTTGAAAAGCTGGAAAGGAGCACTGAGGAATGGAGAGATGGCTATATCTGTAGATGTGGAGCAGGGGGAGGGGTGGTTTCAGATTTCAGGGTGTAAGAGCAATCAGCAAATGTATTTTTATATCTGGAGGGAGCAAAGTGCAGCAGCATACCACTGCAGGGAGCAGCGCTTGCTGCTGCAGGAGGGCGACTGCTGTGAAGCCAGGTCGCTGATTGCGCTGCGGGCAGGCACAGCAGGAGGGGCGAAGGAGCGGCAAAAGTTTGTAGATGGAAGTGACCGGGGCCCAGGAGAGGAGAGAGTTCGGGGCCAGAAGAGGCGAGGGCCCAGGAGCAGCACGGGCCAGCCCACACTGCGATACATGTGCACACTAGGTCCATGCAGCAGAGCAGGTCTCCAGTCGTCTTGGGTAACCTTTGCCACTGGACCAAGACCTAGCTCGGTCAAGCCCGTGTGGTGGCTGGTGTGCAACGGCCACCACACATTAAAAAAGTCCACGCACAGGCATCTTCCATCCTTCAGGATCTGGAATATTAGGTCCTTCATTTGAAACACCTGTGAACTCATCCCTTTTTGGCGTGGAAGCAAGTCATCCTCGATACGAGGGACTGCCTATGATGATGATTTTCTATCTGGCAGCAGGGAAGGAGAGGAGTCTCAGAATCTGGATACAAGGGGCTTAGTTCCAGGTCCCAAGTTTCACAAGGATTGGAAAAGAGGATAGCAATATGGAGAAAGATGGGTTTCACTGAATATGGGAGGAAGTCCAGATTTTGGTAGCATTGAGGATGAAGGAGTTCAGGAGAATATATATATTCAAAGACCTGCTGGGAGTGGTCCTTCGCCTGCTCTAATGCACTGTTTGCAACCTCCCCCATCCCTTTTTGGGGCTTCAGTCTTCCCAACAATCTCCCCTCCCCTCTGTCCTAAAGTTAGCTTAGTTGAAAACAATTTTTTGGCTGGTGATCGAGATCGCAAAACTGTAGCACTTCTCGGTTATGGCAAGAGGTGGGAAGGTGGGAGCAGACAACAGCAATTTGTACTTATATATAGTGCCTTTAAATGTAGTAAAATATCCCAAAGCGCTTCACATTAGTGTTACCTCTTCACAGCAAACGAGCCAAAGGTGGGCAGAGGAAACGCTACAAGGACACCCTCAAAGCCTCCTTGATAAAGTGCAACATCCCCCACTGATACCTGGGAGTTCCTGACCAAAGACCGTCCTAAGTGGAGGAAGTGCATCCGGGAGGGTGCTGAGCACCTCGAGTCTCATCGCCGAGAGCATGCAGAAATCAAGCGCAGGCAGCGTGCAGCAAACCTGTCCCACCCACCCTTTCCCTCAACGACTATCTGTCCCACCTGTGACAGAGACTGTGGCTCTCATATTAGACTGTTCAGTCATCTAAGGACTCGTTTTTAGAGTGGAAGCATCTTCCTCAGTTCTGAGGGACTGCCTATGAGAAGACAAAACAAATAAATTTGACACCGAGCCACAAGGTTTTAAGGAGCGTCTTAAAAGGAGGAAAGTGGGGTAGAGAGGCGGAGAGGTTTAGAGAGGGAGTTCCATAGCTTAGGGCCCAGGCAGCTGAAGGCACGGCCACCAATGGTTGAGCAGTTACAAATCAGGGATGCTCAAGAGGGCAGAATTTGAGGAGCGCAGATATCTCGGGGTATGAGGTTGAAGGAGATTACAGAGATAGGGAGGGACGAGGCCATGGAGGGATTTGTAAACAAGGATAAGAATTTTGAAATAGAGACATTGCTTAACCGGGAACCAATGTAGGTCAATGAGCAGAGGGGTAATGGGCGAGTGGGACTTGGTATAGGACACAGGCTGCAGAGTTTTGGACGACCTCGTTTAAGTAGGGTAGAATGTGGGAGGCCAGCCAGGAGTGCGTTGGAGTGGTCGAGTCTAGACTAGACATGGCATGGATGAGGGTTTCAGTAGCAGATGAGCTGAGGCGGGGGCGGAGACGGGCAACGTTACGGAGGTAGGAAAAGACGGTTTTAGTTATGCTGCGGATGTGTGGCCGGATGCTCATTTCAGAGTCAAATATGACACCTAGGCTGCGAACAGACTGGTTCAGCCTCAGACAGATGCCAGGGAGGGGGATGGAGTCGGCGGCCAGGGAATGCAGTTTGTGGCAGGGACCGAAGACAATGGCTTCAGTCTTCCCAATATTTAATTGGAGAAAATTTCTGCTCATCCAGTACTGGATGTCAGACAAGCAGTCTGACAATTTAGAGACCAAGGACATTTGGGGGCTCGCAGCACCTGGGAACACCCAGGGGATGGAAGAAAACTTATCTGCATGTACAAGAGACTTGGCAGGCGGCTAAAGGTAGGTCCAGCCAGCAGCAGCATTTCAAAACAGCCAGGAACATGGCAGGAGCTGGGTATTGAGAGAGTGTGGCACCCACGGTTCACAGATCAGGTGGGCACGGACTACCACTAGGGGCAGTAGGACAGAGCTGGGAGTCAGTCACATGGGGAGAATGAGCTAATGAGAAGAAACAGGGTTGCAATGAGCTAGCTTGACCCTGACAGAAAAACAGCAAGACAGAAGCAGGAAGTACTGTACATGCAGAAAGTGCACGGTCATCCACACAGCCCTTTTGGCAGTCGAAATCCCTCACAGGTCCAAGAAGTTTCGCTCAGTATTGCAACACATATGTCTGCGGGCAATTTTCAGGAAATAGCTTAATAAAACCAGGAAGGGGGGGGGGGGGGGGGTAGCTGCCGTTTTAAAGCAGTTTACTTTAACTCCAGTTGTTGAGCCTACCTTCCGAGTCATCCTGAAATAGCCCGTCAGGGGTCCCATGATCATCATCTTCAGCAGCACGATGGTGGTGTAGGTCGAATAAGCGAGGAAAACCTCGCTGTTAATCAACTCCGACATTTCCAAACCCAGGGTGAGAAACGCTAGAAAACAAAGTACAATTTAAAAAAAACTATCGCGCCTTAGTTTCACTCGGGCACCGAAAGCAAATGGTAAAGTTTGCACCCAATAATTACAACGGAAAATGTCTGTATTTCTATATTTAGAATATATTGAAAGACCTGCTTTACTCGCTCCGCTCCAACACTGTGTGCGCACTGTTTGTAACTGAGTGACGGATCAGAGCCACTGCGCCTGACTCCACCGGACATTGGACCATAACCTCATAGGGGGCGTCTCCCAGCTGCAACCACCCACTAAACACAAGAGCATTTCTCAGTTACGAAATGATTATTAAGTCAGCACTCCTGGTTTGCCTCCGACATTGCACCCTAGGTAAACTTGAGGTCATCCAAAACTTGGCTGCCAATGTCCTAACTTGCACCAAGTCCCGATCACCCATCACCCCTGTGCTCGCTGACCTACATTGGCTCCCGGTTAAGCAACGCCTCAATTTCAAAATTCTCATCCTTCTTTTCAAATCCCTCCATGGCCTCGCCCCTCCCTATCTCTGTAATCTCATCCAGCCCCACAACCCCCCCCCCCCCCCCCCGAGATGTCTGCACCCCTCTAATTCTGCCCTCTTCAGCAACCCTGATCATAGTCGCGCAACCATTGGTGGCCATGCCTTCTGTTGCCTAAAGCCCTAAGCTCTGGAACTCCCTGCCTAAACCTCTCTACCTCTCTTTCCTCCTTCAAGCTGCTCCTTAAAACATACCTCTTGTATCCAAGCTTTTGGTCACCTGCACTAATTTCTACTTATGCGGCTAGGTGTCAAATTTTTAGCGCATAATACTCCTGTGAAGCACCTTGGGATGTTTCACTACATTGAAGGTGCTAAATAAATAAAAGTTGTTGTTGTTGATATAACAGTGACTACTCTGGCAATGTTACTAGATGCCAGTGGAAAGAGGGAGTAAATCTGAACCCCCAAGTTGAGGAATGTTGGATACTCCTGTTCCCCTGGTCAGTTGTCAGCCAGTGCCTCAGTGGGTAGCACTCTCTCCTCAGCCAGAGGGACTGGAGTGCATTGTAGATAAAAGGAATAATATTATAATTTGAAAAGTTTTTTAAAAATTAGGATTTGGAATTCATTGTTTGTGGTACCTCTATAAAAAGGGCGGCAATTATGATTTGACGTTTGAACCCTCCGTGATATCTGCACTCCTCCAATTCTGGCCTCTTGCGCATCCCCAATTTTAATTGCTCCACCATTGGCAGCCATGCCTTCATCTATACCTCTCTGTCTGTCTTTTCTCCTTTACGAAACTCCTGAAAACCTATCCCTTCTGCCCTAATACTTCCTTATGTGGCTCGGTGTTAAATTTTGTTTACTAATGCTTCTATGAAGCGCTTTGCTATGTTAAAAGACAAGTTGTTGTTGTTGAGTGCTTGCGTTAAAGGGTTAATCTTCCTAATTGATCAACTAAAAGAGTTGTATAAGATCCCTACCGAATTGCTGCTGTTGTACTTTGATACATTTCAAGGAAAAGGACACAAATCTCTCTGTTTAAATGTATTTGCAATTTAACACACTTTTTTTTGACATGTCACTGATGTTGGCAGCTCCGGTTGGCGAATGATTATTTTGCAGCTTGCCAAGAATAACAAGGACAATGTTCTCTAATAAAAGTTTATACACTCGGGCATTTTCAAACAGGACCATTTTCAAAATTACCTATTGTGAAAACTTGTTTTCGATGCTGCCTCCACATCTTGAGAAATTTGCAACATCTGAGATGCTTTGTCAGCTCTGGCACAAACTTGTGACATGAACTTTTGCATATAAAGTTACTTTTTAATTTAAATGGTGTAGCAATTTCAGGGACATTGTTGATCTTGTCATAGTGAATTTCTCTGGATCTCATGCAATGAATTAATGTTTGCACCCACCAATACAAGGAAATAAAACTAATTATGCAGCCCATTTTTAAAATTAAAAAGCCCTTCTGACACAGCACAGCTCCACTGAGGCACAAACCGTGGTACGGTAACATAGTGGCTCTGGGCTCAATTTTGGCCAGGAGTTGCTCCGGTATTTTTTGGAGCAACTTGATTTTTCTGGGGTATCTTAAAAATCTCCATTTTGCACATTCAATTTGCGCCAGAGTAAGTGAGTTAGTTAGGATTTTTTTAGTTGCGTTTTTTTTCTCAAAAGGGGCGGTACCAGCCAGCTACGTCAGTTTTGGCCAATTTGGCCAGCTAATAGTTACTGCAAATCTACTTAGGCTAGTGTATGTGGCCACTTCAGAAAACCCTTGCGGAGAGTTAAGAAATTAGCGCAGGTAGGTATATCGGAGGCTATTTGGCCTGGGATAGGGGTGGGAGGCCAGCAGAACTTAATGACTTGACTAAAGAATGTGAATAGGATCAAACAGCTATACACTTCCCATATCTCGGGGGCCTCCAATCAATAAGAGCAGGCATCGACAACGTGATCCAACACTGCCTCCAGTGCGCCAGTGCAGCATTCAGCCGCCTGAGGAAAAGAATGTTTGAAGACCAGGCCCTCCAAACTGCCACCAAGCTCATGGTCTACAGGGCTGTAGTAATACCTGCCCTCCTGTATGGCTCAGAGACATGAACCATGTACAGTAGACACCTCAAGTAGCTGGAGAAATATCACCAACGATGTCTCCGCAAGATCCTACAAATCTCCTGGGAGGACAGGCGCACCAACATCAGCGTCCTCATCCAGGCTAACATCCCCAGCATTGAAGCACTGACCACACTCGATCAGCTCCACTGGGCAGGCTACATAGTCTGCATGCCAGATACGAAACTCCCAAATCAAATGCTCTACTCGGAGCTCCTTCATGGCAAATGAGCCATAGACGGGCAGCGGAAACGCTATAAGGACACCCTCAAAGTCTCCCTGATAAAGTGCAACATCCCCACTGACACCTGGGAGTCCCTGGCCCAATACCACCCTAAATGGAGGAAGTGCATCCAAGAGGGCGCTGAGCACCTCGAGTCCCGACGCCGAGAGCATGCAGAAATCAAGTGCAGACAGCGGAAAGAGCGTGAGGCAAACCAGTCTCACCCAGCCCTTCCCTCAACGACTATCTGTCCCACCTGTGACAGAGTCTGTGGCTCTTATATTGGACTGTTCAGCCACCAAAGAACTCACTTCAGGAGTGGAAGCAAGTCTTCCTTGATTCCGTGGGACTGCCTATGATGATGATACAGGACATCATAGGACAAACTTCGCAAAGTTAATTTACTATACAACAGAAGCATCCATGGAAGCTTAAACTACAAAAATAAAAGAAGTAAAGGATAGTTGAATTAAATTGCCCTAATCTCACAACTAATTTAAACAACTATTTGTTTGCAATGATTCTATTGGGCCAAAATTGAGCCCATATATATTATCTAAATAAAGTCTACTTCAACAAATAAGATATTCTCTCAGTGTTCCTCCATCACTTATGTTCTTCTTTCACAATAGCACCAGGTAAATAGGCTCGACAAATGGTCAACACTATTCACAAGAGACAAAACATATTTACATAATTTTTTCAAAATATCCAAAAGTACAGGAAAATGACAAGCCATTAAGAAAGTTCAGAAATAGCTACAGTGCATAAAATTTCAAACCTGAAGTCGATCGCACCGGGAGGCCACTTGGCTAGGGCTAGGGGTGGGCATCGGGTCCCACACACACATCGGCTGCAGTACACACACAGAGAGGCTGAGGGCGAGGAGCTACTGCACATGCGCGGACACTCCACTGCGCATGTGCAGATGTCCCGGCACTGTTTTCAGCGCAGGACGCTGGCTCCGCCCTTGGCTTGACTGGCCACGCTGCACAACGACTAAGGAGAGGCCAGACAGTGGCCAAAGTGGGGAGTGATTTTTTTCGGCGCACTCATCAATGGAGGAAAGCGGCGCATCTCCGGTAAGTGTGCCGAAAAAAGGGGTGGGCCAAAATTGAGCCCTATATTACTAGACTAGTGATCCAGAGAATAAGTTTAAATCCCACCACAGTAGTTTGAGAATTTGAATTCAGTTTTAAAAATATGGAATAATAAACTAATATCAGTAACCCTTAAGCAGCTGGATTGTTATTAAAAAAAACTAACTCGTTCCTTAATGATCTTTAATTAATTAGATACCCTCCGTAAATTTTGACTCATCCAAAACTCTGCTGCCAATAATCTAACTCGCACTAAGTCCTGTTCACTCCTGTGCTCCCTGACTTACATTGGCTCCCAGTCTGGCAATACGTTGATTTTAAAATTCTCATCCTTGTATTCAAATCCGTCCATGACCTCGCCCTTCCCTACCTCTAACCTCCTCCAGTCCTACAACCCACTGAGATACCTGTGCTCCTCCAATTCTAGCCTTTTGTGCATCCCTGATTTCCATTGCCCTACCATTGGTGGCCATGCCTTCAGCTGCCTAGGCCCGAAGTTTTGGAATTCCCTCTTTAAACTTCTCCATCTCGCTACCTCTCTTTCCTTTAAGACATTCCTCAAGATCTACCTTTTTGACCAAGCTTTTAGTCATATGTCCTAATATCCCTTTATATTGCTTGGTACCAAGCTTTGTTTGATAGTGCTCCTATGAAGACCCTTGGGATGTTTTACTAAAAGGAAAGGGAAGACTTGCATTTAAATAGCGCCCTTCTTGACCACTGGACATATCAAACTTTACAGCCAATTAAGTACAATTTTTGAAGTGTAGTTGCTGTCGTAATGTAGAAAATGCAGGAGCCAATTTGCGCACAGCAAGCTCCGACAAATAGCTTTTTGATAATGACCAGATAAACTGTTTTTGTTAATGTTGATTGAGGGATAAATATTGGCCAGGACACTGGGGATAACATACCTGCTCTTTTTCAAAACAGTGCCACAGGATTTTTACATCCACCTGAGAGGGCAGATGGGGCCCCGGTGTAACATCGCATCTGAAAGACGGCACCTCCGACAGTGTAGCACTCCCTCAGTCCTGTACTGGAGTATCAGCCTAGATTTTTGTGCTCAAGTCTCTGGAGTGGTACTTGAACCCACAACCTTCTGACTCAGAGGTGAGGGTGCTACCCACTGAGCCATAACTAACACATAGTACATTAAAGGTGCTATATAAATACAAGTTGTCGTTGTTCAGGTCTGCCTTATATGTAACTCCAGTCCCACATCAAAGTGGTTGACGTCTGAAATGGCCTAGCGAGCCACTCAGTTGTATCAAACTGCTACCAGTAGTTCAAGACAAAGGCTCATCCCACCACATCAGGGCAACTAGTGATGGGCAATAAATGCCGGCCTTGCCAGTGATGCCTACATTCCAGGAATGAATAGAGGGAAAAAAATACTGAAAAGATTAAGGTAAACTAGCTGTTGTTTTTTTTTCTTTCTGTAGCCAAAATGTGTATAAAGAAATATGTAAGTGTGCTTTATCAGTGTGGATATGAAAAACTTGCAGCAGCTCTCTGACGATTTATGTGTGGTTACATGTTGATATGGGTAGTGAGCAGAGAGAGTAGGGAGGCTCCCATCAATGGAAAATTCAAGATCTGTCAGGCGTTGGGTCCTCTCTGGATAACAAAGTAAAATAGAATGACAACAAAAAGCTCTCCAAAACAATCTAGGCCCTAAGCTCTGGAAATCCCTCCCTAAACCCCTCTGCATCTCCACCTCTCTCCTCCTTTAAGACATTCCTTAACCAAACATTAGTCACCTACCTAAAATCTCCTTCTTTGGCTTGGTGCCAACTTTTATCTCATTGCAGTCCTGTGAAATGCCATGGGGCATTTTACGAAGTTAGAGGCACTAAGTAAAAGTTCTTGTTATTTAAACATTTTAAGGGCAAATAGAGCATGGACACAAGACCAGAAACAAACAGGTGGACTTTGCTTGTGGTAATATAAATAGCTCTTAATGCCTTAACCTCCATTTAAGGAGCCAGGCCAGCTCCAGGTGCCGATAGGATTACAATGCACATGTTAAGCACCCTCCTGGAGGGTTCCCATACATGTCAGGACTTGTGCTCAGTGGTGTTGAGAGTTGTTAATGTGCATCCAAAATCACTTCCAGTTGGTGCAGCAGCAATAATGTAACATAGTAACATAGGCAGGAATTACATTCGGGGATATTTGGATAAGAGCTTGCCAGATGAAACAAAACTACTTCAAAAGGTCTATTTTACAAATAGGAATTTCACAATATGGTTCAAATAGAAACATTAATACTTTCTTTAATCCAACAATTCAACTTGTGCAAATCAAAGGGAAATGGCAGTCTTGTCAGACAAATACTCGATGGAGCCAAAATTGCCCCTTTCAATAAGAGCCATGGCCGCCTGAAAGTGGCAGTCATGGGTCGGTAAGCGCTCACTGCTTGATCGGCGCGGAGGGGCCGCCATTTTGAAATTTGCCCTCGTGGATTTTCCTGGCGGCTGGCCGCCCCATCGACCCCTTACCGACCGACGATGACCCCCTTTCCACCATGCGTGTGAAATTGCCCCACGGGAGCGGATTGGCCGCCGGTCGGTACCTCTGACAGTTTTCCCGGCGGGCACCTTCTTGTGGCTGGGCGGCGTGTCCGCCCTTAAAGAGGAGGGCGCCCTGCGGCGGCTGCCATTTTATTTTAATTGTCGGCCGACTGCCAGGTAGGCCCAACAATGGCGGCAATGGGTTCGGCCGGGCCGCCAACAGGCAGCCCGGCACCCCTTCTTGGGTCCCGAGCCACTGTCCCAGCCGAAACCTTCCCTGGTGGCTCAGTGTTTGCCACTAAACTGGCTGCAGAGTTCGCAGCAGCCTTCCCCTTTAATGGTGTGACGTGTCAGCACTGCGCTGATGACTCGGATCAACGGCCTCTCTGTCACGCCCGCACCCCCGCACCATTGACGACAACACATCCACCTCGCAGAAAAAAAAACAAAGAGCTGAATTTCTCCGAATTGTCCACCCCATGTATTGGGGCGGACGGTGCACTTAAAAATCGATAGATGCGCCCTGTTTCGGGCGGGGGGCAATTTCAGCCCCTGTAGCATGAGTCGAAATGCTTGGTCATATTAGAGATTGCACGACAATTCACTGCAATATCCCAGTGAACATTTGGAAAAGCAAGCCCAACTAATTGGTTTTCACTGGTCAAATTGCGGAACTGAATAGTGCTGGAAAAACATCCATTGTTACTGTGTTTAGTCATGTCATCTAAGGCCCATTCTTTCCAAAGAAGGAGTGATCCGATTAAAAAAAAATCATAGAAATTTCGGAGATGTTTGAACACATTGAACAACCACTACCTCCCCCACCCACACTTCCCCTGCGCCCCCACCCCACCCCACCTATGCCCCTGATATAACTACTCACCACCATCCACATCCTATCTAGTATAACTTCCGACTCACCTGTCACTCCTGTCTTTGCCAGCCTTCACAGTTTTCATCCCCCAGTGCATTGAACTCAAAATTCTCACCCTCATTTCCAGATTCTCACAAGATCTCACTTTATCTCCAAAGACTCCTTTATGTCCCTATGTCTGAGCTCATGGTCTTATGATTCTGGCCAACTGTACATGCTCCCAAACTCTGCTTCATCATCAATGGTGCAGCCTTCAGCTGTGCTCTGGAATTGTATTCCGCAACCCTTCTGACTTGTTATATATCACCCCACCTTCAAAAACCTTCAAATAGGCTTTTGTTCCCTGTTTGATGTTTTACTACATCAACCATGTTATAGAAGCATAGAATGGTTACAGCACAGAAGGAGGCCATTTGGCCCATCGAGCCCATGCTGGCTCTCTGCAAGAGCACCTCAGCTAGTCCCACTCCCCCGCCCTTTCCCCATAGCCCAAAAATTGTTTCCCTTCAGGTACTTATCCAATTCCTTTTTGAAAGCCACGATTGAATCTGCCTCCACCACTCTCTCAGCAGGGCATTCCAGATCCTAACCACTCGCTGCGTAAAAACGTTGTTCCTCATGTCGCCTTTGGTTCTTCTGCCGATCACCTTAAATCTGTGCCCTCTGGTTCTCGACTTTTCCGCCAATAGGAACAGTTTCTCTCTATCTACTCTGTCTAGACCCTTCATGATTTTGAACACCTCTGTCAAATCTCCTTTCAACCTTCTCTGGTCTCAGGAGAACAACCCCAGCTTCTCCAGTTTGTCATGTAACTGAAGTCCCTTATTCCTGTAAATCTTTCCTGCACCCTCTCTGAGGCCTTCACATCCTTGCTAAAGTGCGGTGCCCAGAATTGGACACAATTGTGCCTCCAATTGAGGCCGGACCAGTGTTTTATAAAGGTTAATTATAACTTCCTTGCTTTTGTACTCTATGCCTCTATTTATGAAGCCCAGAATCCCATATGCTTTTTTAATCATTTTCTCAACCTGCCATGCCACCTTCAATTTATGCACTTATACCCCTAGGTCTCTCTGTTTATGCACCCCCTTTAGGATTGTACCCTTTAGTTTATATTGCCTCTCCTCATTCTCCCTACCAAAATGTGTCACTTCACACTTTTCTGCATTAAATTTCATCTGCCACGTGTTCGCCCATTCCACCAGCCTGTCCCTGTCCTCTTGAAGTCTATCACTATCCTCCTCACTTTTCACTATACTTCCAAGTTTTGTATCATTTGCAAATTTTGAAATTGTGCCCTGTGCACCCAAGTCCAAGTGATTAATATATATCAAGAAAAGCAGTGGTCCTAGTACTGACCCCTGGGGACACCACTGTATACCTTCCTCCAGTCCAAAAAACAACTGTCACCACTACTCTCTGTTTCCTGTTACGTAGCCAATTTCGTATCCATGTGGCCACCGCCCCTTTTATTCCATGGGCTGCAACTTTGCTGGCAAACCTATTATGTGGCACTTTATCAAACGCCTTTTGGAAATATACGTTCTTGTTGTCAGCCGTGGCTTAGTGGTAGCTCACTCAACAACAAGTTGCAGTTATATCCCCAGGCGCTTCAGGAACACTTTGGTCAGAAAAAAACCTCTAAAGCTTGATTTAACGCGTCTGATTATGTGTTGCTAGTCTATTAGTCATTTTGCTATAACTCACTGCAGTATCAATTTCCTCTGGTCAAATTGCAGAACTGTCTTTCACCTCTCTGATCAGAGGTTGTGGGTTCATGTTCCACTCCAGAGATTTTAGCACAAAATCTAGCTGACACTCCAGTGCAGTACAGAGGGAGTGCTGTCCTTCAGAAGAGATGTTAAATCAAGACACAATCTGGCCTCTCAGAGACGTTAAATCAAGTCTACTCTCTCAAGTGGACGTAAAAGATCCCACGGCACTATTCGAAGAAGAGCAGAGGAGCTCTCCCTGGTGTCCGGGTCAATATTTAACACTCAATCAACATCACTAAAAAGCAGTTGATCTGGTCATTATCTCATAGAAACATAGAAACATAGAAAATAGGTGCAGGAGTAGGCCATTCGGCCCTTCGAGCCTGCACCACCATTCAATAAGATCATGGCTGATCATTCACCTTAGTACCCCTTTCCTGCTTTCTCTCCATACCCCTTGATCCCTTTAGCCATAAGGGCTGTAAGGGAAATAAATTCCACACCGTGACGGAGAACAGTGAGGGAAACGTCACAGTTTATTCGTACAAAGCGCTCTGGGAGAAGTGGGGAAACTCCGCAACTTCGCCACATCTTCTCTCCGAGCGAAGTTACAATGATACCTTTGGGGGCGGTCCCGCCTCCTTACACCATTGTCCAATTATCTAACATTTTTGTAATGTCTTACCCTATATGGTAATGCTAGGACAATCTATCTTTACATTGTGGTAAGTCAAAGGTTAACTAGCATACGCACACACAAGTGGAGTTAGTCTCCTCGCATCAGCAGAAAAACAAGGAACTATCTTCCTGTTATTAGTACAAGCGATATACATCTGTTTGCCTCTCCAACCGTCTGTTTCCTTACTTCCCCTATCTTCATGACTCCGGGTCAACGAAAGTTGGGGTCTAAATGTGTCTTTTGTTTTAAGCAGGCAATTTGTTGCTTGAACGTTTACAAGGTACAGTACCAAAAACAAGAGTATTTAAACTAAGAGATAATTCTTCCACAACAGTCCCTCCTGTTGATTTTTTCCCATCTCATGCAGATAAGAACAATCGTCTTGTGCCAGGGTCCTTGGGCGAGCCTGGAGCTGGTGGTACTGCTGCAAATGGAGGTGCAGCTTCTGATATGTTGCAGGTGGAAGTCGGGTTGTTGTATCGTTGATGTAAGTCCCGGCAGCTATGGGTATCATGGTACATAACTTGGACATACATATCTTAATCATCATTACCGCAAGGTACAAGGCCAGGCATATGCCCACAATCAAAATCAGCCCCTGTACAATACTTTGTCCCAACTTAGACATCCATCCCCCCAGCCAGCCAACTGCACCATCCGGGGTGGTTAGTTTCCTCACTTCTCTCCTTATATGGTCGGCTAGGTTGGTTATATTCTCCGAATTATCGGGTATATAAGTGCAACATTCGGCCCCAATCAATGCGCAAGTGCCTCTGTTCTGGGCCAATACGTAATCTAGGGCCATTCGGTTCTGAAGTACGGTAGTACGTCTGGCTACCATTTCAGCTGTTATGCTCTCCATCGCCTCGGCAGTGTCATTAGCTATTTGTTCTCGAACCCTCTCTATGTTTCTTAGTTCATCCATGGTGCGCCCTAACCTATATGGGAACATCACAACTCCAAAGAGTCTTTCTACCGGGGTAATCGCTCGTCTTCGTCGACCTGGTGTACGCACCTCTACCAGGGTACGAACCTGTTTGACAAAGGGGACCACATATCCCAAATAACAGGACCCTGTCCATCGCCTGGGTAACCAGGGATATGCCCTATGCCCGCACACAAAATACGTGCTGTTATACGCTGCCATTTCATATATTGTGTCGGGGTCCCAAGATTGGGCCCACAGACCTCCACCTGTTTTATTCGGAAGGCGTGAGAGGATAGTGACCCGTGCACCTGTTGTGATATTGAGGTTGTGTGGGCAATCGCTGTACCCTATGACACGTCCCCTTCCGCTGGTGTCATTTCGGGTTAAACAAATTGGTCCCGGTTGGCCTCCCGATCCCTGAAGTATTGGTGAGGACTAGAAATGGGGGCTCGCTTTTATGGTCATAGGGTGGTTGGTACCATCACTGGAACGTTTGACTAATGAGGTACCCAGCACTCTCCCATTCGGTGACGTCCCCGTGGTTGTCCACACGGTAGCGGTATGATGGTCCTCCTCCCATCCATGCCATTCTGGCTCAGAAGCCACTTGACAGTCTCAGTTAGGGTCAGTGGAACGGGGCGCAAAGGAATTCCCCCTTTGGAATGTATAGGGATATGTGAGCACACCCAGCAACTAGAAAAGTTCCCATTTCGCGCATAAACATAAGACATATACAAAAAGGTGTTTACATGGAGCTCTCGCTTCCGTCTCGCTTCCCACGCGCCGCACTTGATGTACACCAATGCTACTATACAGACTGTGGCACACAGTTTCATCTTATCACTTTATATTAACAACTAGTCAAAGGCAAAATGGCCATATAGGTTGCTTGTAGTGTCTCTATTGACCTGAGGGCGAATCAAAGAATGTTGGATACTACAGGCATTAGTTTTTCGGCTCGAAAACCTTAAGCTGGGTTCTATGTTTCCATTGTCCTTTTCCCCTAATATCAATACAGGCGCATGTATCTCCACTAATCATAACCTCGTACGGCCCGCTCCACTTCGGGGCGAACCCGGGTTTTCCTAGGAGAACCTTCACCATCATGCGCGTTCCGGCTTGAGGTATGTCCGGGAAGGCGGTGGACTCCAGTTTTTTTTTATCGCATTGAGCCTGCCTTTCTCTGGTTTGCTTTCACAATTCCTGGAGACTATTACTCATCTCCGATATATGTATCTCCGAATTCTATCCCTTAGGGGTCCCACATCCGCTCCTCCCATAAAAATTCCTTCTGGGAGTTGCATCGCCCTTCCCGTCATTAACTCATAAGGGGATAAGCCCGTTGTTCGATTAGGGACCACCCTTAGTTTCATCAGAATGATGGGTAACACATCAACCCATGTAGTCCCAGTTTCTCGGATTGCCTTTGCGATCATTATCTTAAGGGTTCGATTCATCCCGTTCCACCATTCCTGAACTTTGGGGATGGTATGGTATATGGAATTTCTGTTTTATTCCCATTAGTTGACATATGGCCTTTATTACCTTCCCCGTGAAGTGGGTGCCTTGGTCCGAGTCCATTTGCAATGGCACCCCCCCATCTAGGGATTATTTCTTCCGCCAGAATTCTAGCTACCGCAGTGGCCGTACCGTTCCTTGTTGGGTAAGCTTCCACCCATCGGGTGAACTGACCTATTACCACTAAGCAATGTCGTTTTCGCCCGTGAGTCGGGCAGTGGTCCAGTAAAATCTATTTGTATGTTTTCCCATGGCCCTTGGGGCCTTGGTTGGTGCCCCATTCGTATCTTAATTGGCTTACCAGGATTATGTTGCGCACACGTTATACAGCGCTGACAGTGTTTGACTATATCCCACCACCAATCTTCTTGTGAGCCACTCCATCATGGGTCACCTGCCTGTATGGGCCACTCCATGGTGTAGTTCCAGTAATGTCTGCTTAATGCAGTTTGGGGCTGTGACTTTTCCATCCTTTCTCCACTGGTGCGGCTTCACTGCCCCCAGGAGGCCTTCTGCCGGGTTTTCTCCTATGTCCCTCATGTTCGGGCCCTGGGAGGTTAACCGGCGCCATGTCAACGAGGCCCGTGTCCTGCTTTGTTTTGGCCCATACCGGCTCTAGGGCCTCGCATATCACTCCGTCCATCCCCGACTCTTATCCCTAATCCCGGGCCAGTGGTTTAGCACTGCCCATTTTCGCAATGTTTCGTAAGGGCGCGGAGTACTTGCTTTTACGTCCATCTGCTTGCGGCCAGATTATTTTGTTAAGCTCAGCGTCTATTAATAGTTTAAATTCCCTTATTAAGTCTGTTCCGAGAATAATTTTTTCATTATTTATATCAGGCGAGTATTATTACATGGGCTAGTTCTGTTTTATTTTATTCTGACTATCCCACCATTTCCTTTATCTATCAGGTGAGTCTTCTTTATTCAATTAAGAAATCCAAATGAATAATGTCCAATATAAAACAGTTGTCAATGGAAAGGGTTAACTTCTTTACAGGTTTGTAAGAAGGCCTGATGTCATTACGTGACTTCATGTAATCATCCGAATTTCGTTTTTTTTTAAGTCTTTGTGCCTTCAAAACTTGCTTAGAAATTAGGAATCCGTTAAAACAGCAGAAATCATGAGTAAAGTTGTCATAATAGAAGTCTTCTCATCAGGACAGACAGCATTTTAGATTAAATTTAAATTTTTTCCTCAACTTCTAATTCAAGTACTTGCCAAAGATTTTTTTTAAAATTGATTTAAAACGATACCACACATTTTTAATAGTTATTTTGTTTACTGAACTTCAATTTTCACACAAGCTGTATACATTCCAACATTTCCTATAAGAATTTTAAAATCAGTAAGATTTTCTAATTCCCAATTTTTCTTTCTGTGCTGAGTTCGCATAGCTTAGATCTCTTCTTGTTATTTTCAAAACCCTCCGACTTGTTTAGACTGTTCGGGACTTTTCTTGATAAACACGTCTATTCTGGAAATATTTTCAAACTGCAATGAAACTTTCTCGTAATTTAAAATCATTTTCAATGGAGAGTGTCTTTTACCTCTTCCAAAAATCTTTTCAATTAAACCAATATCTTTTTTTTTCACAGCCAATATCAACTAGTATTTAGTTAGTTATGTCCTTTTTTTTTGATCTCCTTTCTTCAAATTAGGTTTTGGTATTTTACACAGAGGGCTCGTCTCTCGGTAACTTCGTTAATTCAGACAATCGAAGACAATTTTTCTTTCAATTTCGTTCAATTTGTTTTCTTTCAAGGCTGCAACTTTATCCTGTCTTTTCATAACTAGAACGGAGTCTAGCACGTAGGCTTTGAGGGCTGCTTTTCGTCCTCTCAAATGTCCCAGTTTTTCTTTCTGTTTCTGCGTCTCCCACCACTCTCTCTGTTCTTTCACACTTTTTTTTTCGTCGGGGCCCATCCCTCCTTTCGCATTCTATCTATCAATCCCTTTTGGTCGATTAGGTACAGTCTGGTCAGGGACCCCGGGGGGGCCCCACTCCGTTTCCTTACCGGACATCGCAGTCTTTCCCGTCGCGGTCTTACTACTGTCAGCGGTCCGTTCAGGACTTGCAGTCTCTATCGTCAGAGGTGTTTCAACACACTTGCGATTTGTTAAAAATGGCGCCTCCGCGACCCACTACGATCTTTTCCAGCTGCACCCGCAACTTACTACAACCACATTAATTGTTCTACACACGACCCCCAATGTCCCGACCTGTGTGACTCAAAGTCGCAAGGAGATTAGTCCCTACTTCACTCACGGTTCCACTTTTCCGTCGCCACTTTGTCCTCTCTATGTTCCCTTCAACCTTAATCCTTGGCCTTCACGTGGGATATTCGCCCTCTTAATTCCGGCTCAAGTTAGGTGACTGAGATAGTTTGTGACAATCGAAGTGGCGGGGAACACTCATTTCTTTCACACATCACTCATACCAAGCTAGCTTAGACTCTAACCCGCGGCTCAACTGTGGTTTTTCTCACTGTTCATGGACGTTTTGTTCTTTGGTGAATCGGGGCTCAGGGGTCACCCTGTTCCGGGGCCCAATTGACTGGACGGTCAAACCTTGACCATTCGTCCCTCTCCACCGGCTAGGCGACCCGAAGCGACCGTATTCACCTTGCTCACAGCGGCAAATCTGTAAGGGAAATAAATTCCACACCGAGTCCGAGAACAATGAGGGAAACATCACAGTATATTCGTACAGAGTGCTCTGGGAAAAGTGGGGAAACTCCGCAGCTTCGCCACACCTTCTCTCCGAGCGGTTTCCAAGTTACAATTATACCTTTGGGGGCGGTCCCGCCCCCTTACACCATTGTCCAATTATCTAACATTTTTGTAACATCTTACCCTATATGGTAATGCTATGACAATCTATCTTTACATTGTGGTAAGTCAAAGGTTAACTAGCATACGCACACACAAGTGGGGTTAGTCTCCTTGCATCAGCAGAAAAACAAGGAACTATCTTCCTGTTATTAGTACAAGCAATATACATCTGTTTGCCTCTCCAACCGTCCGTTTCCCTACTTCCCCTATCTTCATGGCTCAGGGTCAACGAACGTTAGGGTCTAAATGTGTCTTTTGTTTTAAGCAGGCAATTTGTTGCTTGAATGTTTACAAGGTACAGTACCAAAAACAAGAGTATTATAAACTAAGAGATAATTCTTCCACAACAAGAGCCATTTCTAACTCCC
This sequence comes from Pristiophorus japonicus, assembly GCF_044704955.1. Classification (NCBI taxonomy): domain Eukaryota; kingdom Metazoa; phylum Chordata; class Chondrichthyes; family Pristiophoridae; genus Pristiophorus; species Pristiophorus japonicus. The sequence goes on along the minus strand of NC_091989.1, from coordinate 61,592,125 downwards.
TCTTGAATATATCCAACGAACTGGCATCAACAATTCTCTGCGGTAGAGAATTCCACAGGTTAACAACTCTCTGAGTGAAGAAGTTTCTCCTCACCTCGGTCCTAAATGGCTTACCCCTTATCCTTAGACTGTTACCCCTGGTTCTGGGCTCCCCCAACATCGGGAACATTCTTCCTGCATCTAACCTGTCCAGTCCCGTCAGAATTTTATATGTTTCTATGAGATCCCCTCTCAACCTTCTAAACTCCAGTGAATACAGGCCCAATTGATCCAGTCTCTCCTCATATGTCAGTCCTGCCATCCGGGGAATCAGTCTGGTGAGCCTTCGCTGCACTCCCTCAATAGCAAAAATGTCCTTCCTCAGATTAGGAGATCAAAACTGTACACAATATACCAGGTGAGGCCTCCCCTGCTCCTGTACTCAAATCCCCTAGCTATGAAGGCCAACATGCCATTTGCCTTCTTCACCGCCTGCTGCACCTGCATGCCAACCTTCAATGACTGATGAACCATGACACCCAGGTCTCGTTGCATCTTCCCTTTTCCTAATCTGCCACCATTCAGATAATATTCTGCCTTTATGTTTTTGCCACCAAAGTGGATAACCTCACATTTATCCACATTGTACTGCATCTGCCATGCATTTTCCCACTCACCAAACCTGTCCAAGTCACCCTGCAGCCTCTTAGCATCCTCCTCACAGCTCACACCGCCACCCAGCTTAGTGTCATCTGCAAACTTGGAGATATTACTCTCAATTCCTTCATCTCTTGCTGTTTGTGGGACCATGCAGTGCAAATATTGGCTACTGCTTCATTACAACAGTGACACCACTTCAAAAGTATTTCATTGGTTGTAAAGCACTTTGGGACATCCTGAGGTCACGAAAGGCGCCATATAAATCCAAGAACTTTCTTTCTGCTTTCACAGTTTCCTAAATATACAACAACAACAACTTGTGTTTATATAGCACCTTTAATGTAGTGAACTATCCAAAGGCACTTCACAGGAGTATTATGGGACAAAAGATTTGACACCGTGCCGCATTAGGAGATATTAGGACAGATGAGCTTGGTCAAAGAGGTAGGTTTTAAGGAGTGTCTTAAAGGAGGAGAGAGAGGTAGAGAGACGGAGAGGTTTAAGGAGGGAGTTCCAGAGCTTGGGGCCCAGGCAACAGAAGGCACGGCTACCAATGGTTGAGCGATTATAATCAGGGATGCTCAAGAGGGCAGAATTAGAGGAGTGCAGACAGCTCGGGGGGTTGTAGGGCTGGAGGAGATTACAGAATAGACACCCAGATAAAGTAGTTCCTAGTATAACAACTGACTGGGCAAATATCTGCTTAGAAATGGAATTAAGGGTTGAGTACAATTGGAGTGAATCAAATATGTAGAAGATGGTTGTCCCTCTGCTGCTGCTGGGACTATGGAAGTATCACATAGTATGACGTAGTACATAGAATTACATATTAATTACAGCACAGAAACAGGCTATTCGGACCATGTCTGTATTTATGCTGAACATGAGCCTCCTCCCACCTTACTTCATCTAACCCCGTAACATATCCTTCCACCTTTCTCCTTCGTTTACTTTTCTATCTTCCTCTTAAATGTATCCCTGTTATTCACCTTAACTACTCCATGCGGTAGTACATTTCACATTCTAACCACTCTCTGGATAAAGAAGTTTCTCCTGAATTCCTTATTGGATTTATTGACTATTTTATATTTGTGGCCCATAGTTTTGGGTATCAGCATGCGTTTTCGGAAAAGGATGCTAAAGTTGCAAGACTGCAAGTTTAGCCCTCACAGATGTTGCACTAGATGAGGGCATAGGATTTTTTGAGGTGAACCCTAATTATGTATTTACCCACGAGATCACATGGTTTCTTATGGGATGAAGTGTATATGTTGTGATACACAAGATATCGCAGTTGTGTGGGACTGGCTCGATGGACCAGATGGTCTTTACCTGTCCATCATTTTTCGTATGTTCATATGTTCATATTGGGCCTTTCATTGGGTTCTTGCCGAAGGGTGAAGGGAGGAGGGGAGACATCATCATCATAGGTGGTTCCTCAAACGAGGATGACTTGCTTCCACATGAGTTCACAGATGTTTCAATGAAGGCGCCAGTCCAGAACTGCAATTGAAGGAGTGGAAGATGCCTGTGCGTGGATTTTTTTAACATGTGGTGACCGTTGCACATCAGCCACCACGCGGCTTGGCAGAGCTAGGCCTTTATCCAGTGGCAAGGGTTAACCAGGACGACTGGAGACCTGCTCTGCTGCACGGACCTAGTGCGCGCACATATCGCAGTGTGGGCTGGCCCGTGCTGCCCCTGGGCCCTCGGCTCTTCTGGGCCCCATACCCTCATTTGCCGCACCTCCACCATGATCTCTCGCCGCTCCTCCGCCACAAACATTCACCGCTCCTCCGCCACGATCTCTCACCACTCCTCCACTACGATCTCTCGCCGCTCCTCCGCCACAAACATTCGCCGCACCTCCGCCACGATCTCTCACCGCTCCTCCACTACGAACTCTCGCCGCTCCTCCGCCATGATCTCCCACCGCTCCTCCGCCCAGTTATACATGTTAGTAACATCACCAGAAAGAAACCACAACTGTTCACCTGCCACATGTGTGGGAAGGGATTTAATCGATCGATCACCCTGCTTACACATCGGCGAGTTCAAGGGTGGCTGACCTTGAGTGACTGCAACAAACCTTTAGGGAGATGTGGCCACTTAAACATAAATGTCATTTTTACGAGGGGAAAATCAGCCTTTTCAAAAGTTACAAACAAAGGAATTGAAATTTTCAACCTTTTCAAAGCAGACATGTGGCAACAGGTGGCTGCCACAATCCAATGGAAGGCAAAAATAATGGAGGCAGGTCTGTTGTTGAAGTGCCAATGCAGCACAGGACACAAAGCTCCTGTGTGATGGTTGGTGTAGTGAGGATGAAGTGGGATAAGTGTGAGGAGGGTCGCCTTGTGTGACAGAAATATATTTTGTCTTTATTCATTTATTGATCTGGAATCATTTTTTGCTCAAACAATACTAGATCTTTTTCAAAGAAAACTACCTCAGAAACCAGACATTTTTTTCTGTGCAGGTTTCTTGGGGCATATAAATATAAACTGCAAATTAATGACTGGTTCTTAAGAGTTTAAGGTATTCATTATTTAAATGGCTAGAGCTGTCACAGTCAATGACAAGCATCTTATGAAACTGTCAAACTATGGCTGGCCTTCTAATTGAATTATGGGAATTACTGTCCCTTTTATATGTGGGTTATCTCTTATATTTCCAAAGGGTTTGGATTGATATCTCTGCAGAAGTTTATCTGGGACAGCAGTTGGCAGGTGTTCAGTTGGCAAGCTACAATCAGCCTTCAGCATGCAGAGGATCTAATCAAAACATTTTGATTAAGAAGATGAGCTCAGCCTATCCTTGATTCCATGGTGAATTTTACCACACAAGAAGTGAACATCTATTTGCATAGGTTCAATATGCATGTGCGAGAAAGCTCAGGGAGCAGCATCTTTAATATTTTGATATGTACCTAGAAGAACAATAACATTTATAATATTTTGTCTTACGCTGTATAACATTCATGTACCTGCTTTATTGAAATAAATCGTCCATTGGTTTAGAGCCTGAGTCTCAGTTCGATAGAATGGATTCAACCTGCTTGCCAAAGATGAGAGTAAACAAGTGATGGCATGCTCGATCAGCTCTGATGGATGGGCCGCGTTGTCCGCATGCCCGATACTTGACTCCCAAAACAAGCACTCTACTCCGAGCTCCGTCATGACAAGCTAGTCCCAGGAGGGCAGAGAAAACGCTTCAAGGAAACCCTCAAAGCCTCCTTGAAAAAATGTAACATCCCCACCAACTCTTGGGAATCCCTGGCCCAAGACCGCTCAAAGTGATGGAAAAGCATACGAGAAGGCGCCGAGTCTCTTCGTCGGGAGCACGCGGAAGCCAAGTACAAACAGCGGAAGGAGCGTACGACATATCAAGCAACTCAACCACCCATCCCTCCAACCACCATCTGCCCCACCTGTGACAGAGACTGTAGATCCCGCATTGGTCATCTTAGAACTCATTTTAGTGTGGAAGTAAGTCATTCTCGACTCCGGGAGCCGGCCTAAGAGAAGAAGAGTGGCATGTGGTACTTCTCAGTAAGCCGGCAGACAGTAGCAAATGTTCTCTGGTTGATCCCTGGATCTTGTTACTATTTAACTGGATATTGGATAGATAAAGACAGATCATAGGGGAGGCAAGGTCCGCTTATGGGAGTGGTCAGTAATGCTGTACCTGAGTAGAATATCTAAAATGAAGCAACAACATCATGGCACATTTGGGGAATTTTAGCCCCAAAAAACAGGTGGGTTGGGGTCGGGTGGGAGGTTAAAGTGTTTAAAAAAACTGAATCCCAACTACAACCCATCTCCAAACTGGCCTGTTCTGGTTTTAATGGAGGCGGGACAGCAAGCGGGCAGCCAACCCGCTGCCAGGAGGTGGGTCTCCTATTTGAATATTAATGAGGCTGCGGGCCTCAGGTTTAACCACCATTACAAACTTAACTCGGGGAATCCACTACCTAAAGTAAGGTGAGGACTGCTGGTTCCAGGAGGTAAGTGCCTTTACTTAGCTGCTGGATCCAGCGTCCCTGCCTGACCCATTCCCCGCAGTAGGACCCCTCCGAGGCCTCCAATTCACCCCCAAGGCCTCTGATTCCTTCTCCGTGAGGCATCTGATTTCCCCTCACCCCCGAGGGGTCCAATCACCCCCAGTATCTGGCCTCTAGTCCCCCCACATGAGGCCCCCATGAGGCCACCAATTTCCCCCTCCTCAGCCTCCTCTTTCCCCGATGATCCTCCAACCCCCGACCAGAAGCTGGTGGCCTGGCAATCGATGTGGGAGGCTTTACTGTGATGGTTTATTTTCGGAGGGCCTACTTTAAGCCAGTCTATAAAGCCTACTTGGAGATCAGGCTGGGAGAGAAAGTGGTGCGGACCCAGCTTTAGGGATCTGAGCTTGATTTTTCAGCCTCCTGTTCTGCTCCTGAGTGATTGTACAACATCTTGTCATAATATGGAAGGTAGTTTCCATAAGTCTCAAACTGTGGGCACTGCGAAGGACAGAAATAGAATAGAAACATAGAAAATAGGTGCAGGAGTAGGCTATTCGGCCCTTTGAGCCTGCACCGCCATTCAATTAGTTCATGGCTGAACTTGCAACTTCAGTACCCCATTCCTGCTTTCTCGCCATACCCCTTGATCCCCCTAGTAGTAAGGACTACATCTAACTCCTTCTTGAATATATTTAGTGAATTGGCCTCATCAACTTTCTGTGGTAGAGAATTCCACAGGTTCACCACTCTCTGGGTGAAGAAGTTTCTCCTCATCTCGGTCCTAAATGGCTTACCCCTTATCCTTAGACTGTGATCCCTGGTTCTGGACTTCCCCAACATTGGGAACATTCTTCCTGCATCTAACCTGTCTAAACCGGTCAGAATTTTAAACGTTTCTATGAGATCCCCTCTCATTCTTTTGAACTCCAGTGAATACAAGCCCAGTTGATCCAGTCTTTCTTGATATGTCAGTCCCGGGAATCAGTCTGGTGAACCTTCGCTGCACTCCCTCAATAGCAAGAATGTCTTTCCTCAAATTAGGAGACCAAAACTGTACACAATACTCCAGGTGTGGCCTCACCAAGGCCCTGTACAACTGTAGTAACACCTCCCTGCCCCTGTACTCAAATCCCCTCACTATGAAGGCCAACATGCCATTTGCTTTCTTAACCGCCAGCTGTACCTGCATGCCAACCTTCAATGACTGATGTACCATGACACCCAGATCTCGTTGCACCTCCCCTTTTCCTAATCTGTCATCATTCAGACAATAGTTTGTCTCTCTGTTTTTACCACCAAAGTGGATAACCTCACATTTATCCACATTATACTTCATCTGTCATGCATTTGCCCGCTCACCTAACCTATCCAAGTCACTCTGCAGCCTCATAGCATCCTCCTCGCAGCTCACACTGCCATCCAACTTAGTGTCATCTGCAAATTTGGAGATATTACATTGAATCCCCTTGTCTAAATCATTAATGTACAATGTAAACAGCTGGGACCCCAGCACAGAACCTTGCGGTACCCCACTAGTCACTGCCTGCCATTCTAAAAAGTACCCATTTACTCCTACTCTTTGCTTCCTGTCTGCCAACCAGTTCTCAATCCACGTCAGCACACTACCCCCAATCCCATGTGCTTTAGCTTTGCACATTAATCTCTTGTGTGGGACCTTGTCGAAAGCCTTCTGAAAGTCCAAATACACCACATCAACTGGAAGTAGCAAGGGAATGAAACAATTTTGTTTCAATGGACCGTTGTGTGGTCAAGCCGCTTGATACATTGTTAAAGTTGTAACAGGCACTGATTCACAAACTCATCCAGAACTGTGGAAACAAATGGATTGCTTTGGAAACTGAAATATTTGCTACATATCGATACTTTGTTACAGGGGGCTTCAAATAGATACAGAGTGTTCCACTGAATGTTCTATTGATTATTCTACAACCTGCACTTTGGGTTGTGGACTGCAATCAGATTGATAGAGCCTGGCAGTGTCGGCACTGGGTCATTGAAGGAAGCCATTATTCTGATCTTTGCCTAGAAACACAGTTCACCCAATGGCATGAAGCCCTTATTCCTGGAGAAGCTGGGTTTCAAATGACCAACATGGACTTAAAAGGGGAAGGTCCTGCACAACATACCTTGATGGTTGCGAATACAACATAATACGACTATCTGCCACAAACTCCGTTCCCTAGACACTGACTCCATCCCTCTCCCCAACTCCTGTCTGAGCCTGAACTAGTCTGTTCGCAACCTTGGTGTCATATTTGACCCCGAAATGAGCTTTCGATCACATATCTGCGGCATAACTAAGAACGCCTATTTCCACCTCCGTAACATCACCTGTCCCTGCTCTTGCCTCAGCTCATCCACTGCTGAAGCCCTCATCCATGCCTTTGTTACCTCTAGACTTGACTATTCCAACGCATTCCTGGCTGACCTCTCACATTCTACCCTACGTAAACTAGAGGTGATCAAAACTTCAGCTGCCCGTGTCCTAACTCACACCAAGTCCCATTCGCCCATCATCCCTTGTGCTTGCTAACTTACATTGGCTTCCAGTTAAGCAATGCCTCGATTTCAAAATTCTCATCCTTATTTTCAAATCCCTCCATGGCCTCTCCCCTCCCTATCTCTGTAATCTCCTCCAGCCCCACAACCCCCCACCCCCCCACCCCCGCCGAGATGTCTGCGCTCCTCTAATTCTGCCCTCCTGAGCATCGCTGATTATAATCGTTTAACCATTATAATTGTGCATGAATCCCAAAAAGTTAGTTTGTCGGTGCAGCAGGTAATCAGGAAGGCGAATAGAATGTTGGCCTTCATTGCAAGAGGGATGGAATACAAAAGCAGGGAGATCCTGCTGCAACTGTATAGGGTATAGGGTATTGGTGAGGCCGCACCTGGAGTACTGCGTGCAGATTTGGTCACCTTAAGGAAGGATTATACTAGCCTTGGAGGGGGTACAGAGACGATTCACTAGGCTGATTCCGGAGATGATGGGGTTACCTTATGATGATAGATTGAGTAGACTGGGTCTTTACTCGTTGGAGTTCAGAAGGATGAGGGGTGATCTTATAGAAACATTTAAAATAATGAAAGGGATAGACAAGATAGAGGCAGAGAGGTTGTTTCCACTGGTCAGGGAGACTAGAACTAGGGGGCACAGCCTCAAAATATGGGGGAGCCAATTTAAAACTGAGTTGAGAAGGAATTTCTTCTCCCAGAGGGTTGTGAATCCGTGGAATTCTCTGCCTAAGGAAGCAGTTGAGGCTAGCTCATTGAATGTATTCAAATCACAGATAGATAGATTTTTAACCAATAAGGGAATTAAGGGTTACGGAGAGCGGGCGGGTAAGTGGAGCTGAGTCCATGGCCAGATCAGCCATGATCTTGTTGATTGGCGGAGCAGGCTCGAGGGGCTAGATGGCCTACTCCTGTTCCTAATTCTTATGTTCTTATGTTCTTATGTAACCATTGGTGGCCATGACTTCAGTTGCGTAGGCCCCAAACTCTGGAACTCCCTGCCTAAACCTCTCCACCTCGCTACCTCTCTTTCCTCCTTCAAGGCACTCCTTAAAACCTACCTCTTTGACCAAGCTGCGCTAATTTCTACTTATGCAGCTCGGTGTCAAATTTTTATCGCGAAGCATCTTGGGATGTTTCACTACGTTAAAGGCGCTATATAAATATAAGTTGTTGTTGCTCCATTGAATACAGATGGAGCAGATAGTGATCTTCCAGAAAGCCTTTGCCAAAACTTTACATGTAACCATCGTGGGCTATGACCAGTTCTGACCGAGAGTGGCAACTGGGGTCATATTTACATCAAAGGACCCCGATTTCAATATTTAAAGGGACCTAACATCTGGAACAGGCAGGCACTTTGGCCGCTTTTAAAATGAAGCTGCCACATCACTGGTGTTAACAAGGTGGTACAGCTATCAACCCCATTGAGGTCATTACCATCCCATTAATGCTAGATAAAGGCTGTGAAAATTGCCCCCTATGGTGCTAATCTCAAATTTCACTTTTAACATTCAACTTCAGAAATGTACAGATATCTTTTGTGAATGATATACAACAGAAAAGATGTGCCTATTTTGAAAGCTGAAAATAACAGGAGTCTAGTTAATCTAAGTATCATCTGACCTCTGTATTGTAACAGTTCAGCTCAATGTAAAGACTTATGGTATTTCCCCAAACGGATTTTTGCAGACTTTCATACATCATGTGAACTCCTCTAAAATAAATGCAATATTGTGAACGGTGGTACATTCACGAGTTACGCACTATAATGAACCAGTTCATAGAATCATAGAATGAAACAGCACAGACGCAGGCCATTCGGCCCATCATGCCCGTGCCGGCTCTTTGGAAGAGCTATCCAATTAGTCCCACTCCCCTTCTATTTACCCAAATTCCTGCAAATTTTTCCCCTTCAAGTATTTATCTAATTTCCTTTTGAAAGTTGCTATTGAATCAGCTTCCAACACCCCTTCAAGCAGTGCTTTCCAGATCACAACAACTCAATGTGTAATTTATTTTTCCATCAATCCTCAGATATTTCTTCCTGAATCCTTCACCATTAGCTGAGCACTTAGTGCCTTCGGAATTAAAGCTGGTCTACAGGAATAAAATTACTGTTATACATTTGGAAGAGGGGTGAACTGACTGACATTTGCAAGATTATGTTAGAACGGAGATTGTCCATTGACATTTGTGTGAGAAAAGATAATGGACTTTGTCAATAACTGTCTTTCATAATGTAAGTGAAATGCTGATGCTGGTGCAGAGTTCCAATATCAGAGAGCATTAGCAAATAGATCTTATAATGCCTTAAGTATATCGGCCTACCAGCTATCTGTTGCACTCCTCTCTGTTTTCAGCTGGCTGTTTTGTCCCCTTCCCTTAACTTCTAGGACTTTGCACAGCACGATACGAGTTTATTCTTGGCCTCCCATACTTCCCTTTCCATTTTGCTAAATCTTTTGCCCTGAAATACAAGTTGAATATCAGGAGCAAGAACGGAAGTCAGGCAGAACTTGTAAGTGCCAAGGGCAATGGGCTCGTGGAATGAGTTACCAGCGAAAGCCATTGAAGCTGCTTAATTTTAGTTGTAAGTTTTAGCTAGTCTGTCAGATGGTGCACGCACATTGCAAAGGTTTAGTGTCGGTGTAAAGCTGAAAGCGCTCTGACGCCAAACTTGGAGTGTGAAAATGGAGTGAAAGTGAAGTAGAGTGATGATTCTTACTCTGCTTCAATCCAGTGTCGGGTCAGGCAGTGACACTGAATTTAGGCTGCATTACCATGATAACATTGGTGTGAAGAAAAAACACTGTACACTAACGCTACACTCATACTGTAAATGGATCTTAATTGTTTGTCCATCAGCAGCAGCAATCAAGAGCTTACAATGGCAACCAGTACTGTTTCCAGCATGTACCTCATCAGTAAAATGGTTCATTGTGGTCCTGTGGACCAAGATTACGTTGCATATAAGATCACATTTCAGTTCAGAGAGAGCGGAAGCTTCCTCCTGGAAGTGGAGCTTGATTGGACCATAAGAAAACATATCTAGAGTGTTCCCGAATCATGACAATAAGACATGCAAAAAAAGGGAGTCATTTTCAGCTAATCCTCCAAGCAGGAAAATGTTGCAATGAGACCAATTGCCCATTTTGCAGGTCAACCAATTTTATTTACCTTTGACATCACTGAGCGGAGTGGCCAATCTGATTGCATCTGTTTCCCGCTGGGGGAATGAGGTTAAAATAACCCCCAAAGTCTTTGAAGCACATTGGGCTGGATTTTCGGCTTTTCTGTTTTCGGGGCGATAATGGCGGTGGGACAGGAAAGTTGGCGGCCAGGAATAGTTTGCGCTTTAGTATGTAAGTTTGGGCATCTGGGCCCTGCGCAGGGGACACAGCGCTAAGGGAGGCGTTGTACACTTCTCGTGGCGCAAGGTTGGGAAACTCCCGAGCTAAAGTGCCGGGCCGGGAGCACTCCGAGAGAGGAGGGGGAAAAACAAAGCAAAAACCAGAAAAACAATCCTAAAACATTGCCCACACCACCGCAACACAAATCGCACAAACATCTAAAACAAAAAACACTTGCCTTTACTTTTGGAGTCCATTATCTTCCTCCCCGCCACCAGCATCGCGGGACCGCTTTGATTTCCCAGGCAGTCATTGCAGTCAGACGGGTCGAGCAAGACTCAAAACTCATGCCGGTGTTGCAACCAGGGGCATTGCACACCCGGTGCAGCTCTCCGGGCGATACTGCTCAGCGCTGCCACAAAACCCGACCGGAGAATCGCGGCGGGGTGCTGGGGACCTCAACACCGCCTTTCAAGCCGCTCCGGAGTGAAAGCCCGAGTGCAAAGGTCCAGAAAATCAAGCCCAAATATTCATTTTATTAGTCATTTACTGTCAACTGGACCCATTATTGCATTTTAATTTTGGCAATCAGTTAAACATACAGGATCAAAATTGCAACGAAGTCCAGACTAAATATAAATTTCATACGCCAAAATGTAGTATCTCCAAATTTACGGATGACACTAAGTTGGGTGGCAGTGTGAGCTGCGAGGAGGCTGCTATGAGGCTGCAGTGTGATTTGGATAGGTTAGGTGAGTGGGCAAATGCATGGCAGATGAAGTATAATGTGGATAAATGTGAGGTTATCCACTTTGGTGGTAAAAACAGAGAGACAGACTATTATCTGAATGGTGACAGATTAGGAAAAGGGGAGGTGCAACGAGATCTGGGTGTCATGGTACATCAGTCATTGAAGGTTGGCATGCAGGTACAGCAGGCGGTTAAGAAAGCAAACGGCATGTTGGCCTTCATAGCAAGGGGATTTGAGTACAGGGGCTTGGAGGTGTTGTTACAGTTGTACAGGGCCTTGGTGAGGCCACACCTGGAGTATTGTGTACAGTTTTGGTCTCCTAACTTGAGGAAGGACATTCTTGCTATTGAGGGAGTGCAGTGAAGGTTCACCAGACTGATTCCCGGGATGGTGGGACTGACCTATCAAGAAAGACTGGATCAACTGGGCTTGTATTCACTGGAGTTCAGAAGAATGAGAGGGGACCTCATAGAAACGTTTAAAATTCTGACGGGTTTAGACAGGTTAGATGCAGGAAGAATGTTCCCAATGTTGGGGAAGTCCAGAACCAGGGATCACAGTCTAAGGATGAGGGATAAGCCATTTAGGACCGAGATGAGGAGAAACTTCTTCACCCAGAGAGTGGTGAACCTGTGGAATTCTCTACCACAGAAAGTTGTTGAGGCCAATTCACTAAATATATTCAAAAAGGAGTTAGATGAAGTCCTTACTACTAGGGGGATCAAGGGGTATGGTGAGAAAGCAGGAATGGGGTACTGAAGTTGCATGTTCAGTCATGATCTCATTGAATGGCGGTGCAGGCTAGAAGGGCCGAATGGCCTACTCCTGCACCTATTTTCTATGTTTCTATGTTTCTAAAATTAATTTCTATAACTGTCACACATACAAATAACAAATACCTTACCAAATTTCAAAGTGGATGCATGCAAATAAAATGCAGTTTTTTGTTTTAAAGCAAAGCGTGTCTCTTTTTAAAAATTCGTTCATGGGATGTGGGCAAGACCAGCATTTATTGCCCATCCCTAATTGCCCTTGAGAAGGTGGTGGTGAGCTGCCTTATACAACTGAGTGGCTTGCTAGATCATTTCAGAAGGCAGTTAAGAGTCAACCACATTGCTGTGGGTCTGGAGATACATAGGCCAGACCGGGTCAGGACAGCAGACTCCCTTCCCTAAAGGACATTGGGGAACCAGGTGGGTTTTTACATCAATCCAGTCATTTCATGGTCATTATTACTTTTTTACAGTTTACAGTTATAGGCCCCAAGTTTCCACACGCTACAAAACGGGCGCCCCTCCAAGCTGGGCGCCCGTTTTTCACGCCGAAAACGGCGCCGGAAAAAATCGCGCGATTCTGGTGCGCCCTGCAGCTCCATGTCTACTGGGCGCAACGCCCAAGGGGGCGGAGCCTACCACTCGCGCCGATGGGGGGCGGGTACAATTTAAATTAGTTTTTTACTGCCGGCAACCCTGCGCGTGTGCGTTGGAGCATTCGCGCACGCGCAGTGTGAAGGAAACATTGGCACTCGGCCATTTTTGTAGTTCTTTGTAGCTGTTTAATTTTTGAACATTTTTTAATAAAAGCACATTGCCCTTCCATGATCAGCACTGAGGCTTCTTACAGCAGTGAGAAGGTGCAGGAAGCCTCAGAAAGTTGAGGCAGCCGTTTCCCGACGGCCTCCCGCCCCCCTGCCGTCGGGAATGGCTGCTCAACTTGTGAGGCTTCCTGCAGCCTTCTCACTGTCTCCTTCCCCCCCCCCGCCCACCGTCTGGAATGGCTTCCTCCCCCCACCCCCGCTGCGGTCGGTCGGGCCCACACTCCCTCCCTCCCCCCGCCCCCCCCGGCGTTCGGGAACGGCTGCCTCAACTTGTGAGGCTTCCTGCAGCATTCTCCCTGGCTGAAGCATTTTCACACAGGTAGGAAGATGATTTATTTAATCTTTTCTTTGCTTATAAATTTTTATTCAGGTTGGATTTATTTGTATAATATTTGTAGAAGTATAAATAAGGATTTATTGTAGAATTTAATGAGTTCCCTTCCCCCCCCCTCCCCCCCACCTCGTTCTGGACGCCTAATTTGTAACCTGCGCCTGATTTTTTAATGTGTAGAACAGGTTTTTTCAGTTCTACAAAAATCTTCACTTGCTCCATTCTAAGTTAGTTTGGAGTACGTTTCCACTGTGGAAACTTTGAAATCAGGCGTCAGTGGCCGGACACGCCCCCTTTTGAAGAAAAAATTCTGTTCCAAAGTGAAACTGTTCTAACTGACTAGAACTGCAGAAAAAAAAATGTGGAGAATTGCAATTTCTAAGATAGTCCGTTCTCCACCAGCTGCTCCTAAAAATCAGACGCAAATCATGTGGAAACTTGGGGCCATAGAAACAAGCTTTTTTATTCCCAATTTATTTAATTAATTAACTGAATTTAAATTCCCCAATGGGATTTGAACTCATGTCTCTGGATCAATAGTTCAGGCCTCTGCATTATTAATCCAGTAACATAACCATTATGCAACAAGTGCAACTTATGCTGAAGCTAAGCTCCACTGATGGCCCAGGGAGATTATCCAATGAGCCACTGAGCCATACGGACCAATAAGATCTCAGATTCAATCACAAAGTGGCAGGATTGATGGTTAAATTGGCCTCGCCACCCCCGCCCCCCTGCCCCAGGATAGTAATCAGGAATCCTGCATGTGGGTAGATAACAATAACAACTTGCATTTATATAGCGCCTTTAACATAGTAAAATGTCCCAAGACACTTCACAGGAGCATCATCAGACACAATTTGAATTCGAGCCACGTAAGAAGATATTAGGACAAGTGACGAAGAGCTTGGTCAAAGGGGTAGGCTTTAAGGAGCGACTTAACGGAGGAGAGAGAGGTAGAGAGGCGGAGAGGTTTAGGGAGGGAATTCCAGTGCTTAGGGCCTAGACAACAAAAGGCACGTCCAACAACACAAGAGGGAAGAAATAGAGGGGCACAGAGATCTTGGAGGGTTGTAGGGGCGGAGGAGATTACAGAGACAGGAAGGTGCGAGGCCAAGGTGAGGCCATGGAGGGATTTGAATACAAGGGTGAGAGTATTAAATTCGAGGCGTTGATGGACCGGGTGCCAATGTAGGGTGGTCAGCATTGGGTGAGGGAATGGTCAACTGAAATAATCCTTGTCAGGAGTGGTGTTAGCTTGCGGGGACCCGGGGAAAGGTTTGTTTTGGTGCCCCTACATTGATAAAGTTGAGGTCGTTACGTATCACTGAGTGGCTCAGGTTACACAGTGCTCAGGATGCTCCACTCTCCTTGTGTTCAAAAAATGTGCAGACACTCAATGTCAAAGCCTATTCATGGAGATTGGCCATTTGTTTGAGGGCAACTGGTGCCTATGGAAATCTATTGAGTGAGGAATCGGTGCCTTCAGCAGAAGTGAGAAGAGCAAAAAAAAACAGAAGCTTATGTATTTTTATTTGTTTGATAATTCTAACAAGTTCGAGGCAGGTACTGGTCTGGTTCTGCAGCAAGACAATTTCACATTATTCACACAATGATCTAAGTGCAAATCTATTTTTAACAACATTGCTGGATCGTAACATAAAGTGGTAGATAATAGAGTGAAAATTTGGGACAAAGAGCTAACAAAATTCTGCACATTGACATTTTAGCTTTACACCATTTTATCGGTTATATCTCACACAAAAGCTGAGCGTGTGATTCCCCATGTGGATGGCAGTCGCAATCACAGCATGTGAATGTTATCCTTGTGAGATCAGATTATAACTTGACTGCAAGCATTCCTTCATTCTTCTTAAAACTGCACTTTTAAATGTATATTCAGAGATTTTCTACTGAGGTCAGTGTTCTGCTCCATATTGTCTCTAGAAATTGAGCTCAAATATTTTAATTACAGACTGGTGAAATGGGCAGATACATGGCAGATGAAATTTAATGTAGAGAAGTGTGAAATGATGCATTTTGGGAGGAAGGATGAGGAAAGGCAATATAAACAAAATGGTGCAATTTTAGAGGGGGTGCAGGGACAAGCTGGGGGTGTTTGTACACAAAACTTTGAAGGTGACAGGACAAGTTGAGAAGGCTGTTTAAAAAAGCATAAGGGATCCTTGGTTTTATTAATAGAGGAATAGCGCACAAAAGCAAAGAAGTTATACTAAACCTTTATAAATCACTGGTTAGGCCCCAGCTGGAGTATTGTGTCCAATCCTGGGCACCTTACTTTAGGAAGGATGTCAAGGCCTTAGAGAAGGTGCAGAAGAGATTTACAAGAATGGTGCCAGGGATGAAGTACTTCACTTATGTGGATAGACTGGAGAAGCTGGGGTTGTTCTCCTTAGAACAGAGAAGGTTAAGGGGAAATTTGATAGAGGTGTTCAAATCATAAGGGGTCTAGACAGAGTAGATAGAGAGAAACTGTTTTCAGTGGCAGAAGGGTTGTAACCAGAGTTAATCAGTTTTAAGGTGATTGGCAAAAGAACCAGAGGGATAGATGAGGAAACATTTTTTACATAGCGATTTGTTGTGATCTGGAATGCACTGCCTGAAAGGGTGGAGGAAGCAAATTCAATAGTAACATTCAAAAGAGAATTGAAGGAAAACATTTACTGGGCTGTGGGGAAAGAGCATGGGAATGGAATGAATTGGATGGCTCAAAGACCAACACATGCATGATGGGCCAAATAACCTCCTTCTATGTTGTATCATTCTATCATTCTATAAAGAAGATGGTCATCTTAAACCACGCTTTTTTAACTCCTGACCGCACAGAGCTAGTCCAAAGTGTGTAATCATTTCAAAATCTTATACAAACTCTCAGGGGTCCCACGAAAACATTGATATTTCATAAAATCAATTCCCTTAGTTCTGCATCAAAAGATTTCTTCCAAAGCTGAGGTGTATTTGTTCATTAAAATAATGAGCACCAAATTAACTGGTGGTTTCATTTTGAGAACAAAACATGTCAAGTCATAAAAATGAAATGATGTTTGATTTAGTGACTAAATGATTATATCTACCCTGGGCCACAACCAGTGTGTGCTCAACAATTTAAAAAGCCAAATAAGGTGACATTGCCTTTCCCACATTTTAAGCTGTAATTTTCAATACTTTGACAACATTCCCTTATTCAGCTTTCCCTACTAGTCCCAACATGCCATGTGTTCACACACACTCACACATACACACTTACACTCAGACATCATCATCATCATAGGTAGTCCCTTGAAATCTAGGAAACTTGCTTCCGCTCTAACAGTGAGTTCTCAGGTGACTGTATAGTCCAATATGGGAATTACAGTCTCTGTCACAGGTGGGGCAGACAGTGGTTGAAGGGTGGGTGAGGAGCCTGGTTTGCCACACGCTCCTTCTGCTGTCTGTGCTTGGTTTCTGCATGCTCTCGGCGACGAGACTCGAGGTACTCAACACCCTCCCGGATTCTCTTCCTCCACTTTGGCCAGTCTTGGGCCAGAGATTCCCAGGTGCCAGTGGGGATGTTACACTTTATCAAGGAGGCTTTGAGGGTGTCCTTGAAACTTTTTCTCTGCCCACCTGGGGCTCGCTTGCCGTGTAGCAGTACCGAATAGAGCGCTTGCTTAAGGAGTCTCGTGTCGGGCATGCGGATGATGTGGCCCGCCCAACGGAGCTGGTCGAGCGTGGTCAGTGCTTCGATGCTGGGGATGTTGGCTTGAGCGAGAACACTGATGTTGGTGCATCTATCCTCTCAATAGATTTGCAGGATCTTGCAGAGGCAGTGCTGGTGGTACTTCTCCAATGCTTTGAGATGTCTGCTGTATATGGTCCATATCTCGGAGCCATATAGGAGGGCGGGTATCACTACTGCCCTGTAGACCATAAGCTTGGTGCCAGATTTGAGGTCCTGGTCTTCAAACACTCTCTTCCTCAGGTGGCCGAAGGCTGCGCTGGCACACTGAAGACAGTGTTCGACCTTGTCATCGATATCTGCCCTTGCTGTTAGTAGACTCCCAAAGTATGGAAAATGGTCCATGTCGTCCAAGGCTGAGCCATGGATTTTGATGACCGAGGGACAGTGCTGTGTGGTGGAGTCAGGTTGGTGGAGGACCTTTGTCTTACGGATGTTTAGTGTAAGGCCCATGCTTTCGTATGCCTCAGTGAAGGTGTTGTCGATGGCTTAGAGTTCAGCCTCTCAGTGTGCGCAGACCTGAGCGTCATCTGCGTACTGTAGTTCAATGACAGTAAATGGGATGACCTTGGATCTAGCCTGGAGGTGATGTAGGTTGAACAGGTTCCCATTGGTTCGATAGTTTAGTCCCAATTGAGCAAGGAGCTTGTTGATAGTGAGATGGAACATTGCAGCAAGGAAGATCGAGAAGAGCGTTGGTGCAATGATGCAGCCCTGCTTGACCTTGGTCCGGACGTGGATTGGGTCTGTGGTGGATCCATTGGTTAGGATCACGGCTTGCATGTCATCATGGAGCAGGCGGAGGATGGTGACAAACTTTTGATGGCAGCCAAAATGGAGGAGGCTGCTCCATAGTTCCTCACGGTTCACACCCATACACACGCACTCAAGCACACACACACACTCAAACACACACACACTCAAACTCATACACACACCACGCGTACTCATACACACACAAACACTCACAAACTCACACCCACATTCGCACACACACACATACACACACGTACTCACACTCATACACACTCACAGTCACTCACCTACATACACACTCATACACACACTCACACAAACTTACACACTGTTCTACATTAAATCCATGGCCCGATGCCGGCCACAGCGAGACCTCCCCATTCCATTTGTGACCTCGCCCTATCTCTCCCAGTCGCCACTGTCCCAATAGCTCCCTCTCCTGATCACCCCCCCTCACCTCCTCCTCCCCCCTCCCTCCCTGCCTCTCCCGATCTCTCCCTCTCCCTCTCCTCCCCTCCCTCCCCCCCTCTCCCAGTCACCCCCTCTCCCTAACCCTCTCCCCCTCCTTCCTCTCTCCCCTCCTCCCCTCTCCCAGTCACCCTTCTCCCTCTGCCCCCTCCCTCCCCCCTCGCCCTCTCCCCCCTCTCCCTTCCTCCCCTTCCTCCCTCTCCCTTCCGCCCCCTCTCCTGGTCACCCCCCCTCCCTCTCCCCTCCTTCCCCCCTCTCCCTTCCTTCCCTTCTCCTCCCTCTTGCCCCCTCCCTCCCTCCCTCCTTCCCCCTCCCTCTTCCTCCCCCTCTCCCAGTCAGCCCCCTCTCCCTCCTTCCCTCCCCCTCTTCCTCCCTCCACCTCTCCCGGTCAGCCCCCTCTCCCCAGCTCGCCCCCTCTCCCCCCCTCTTCCCCCCCCCCTCCCAATCACCCTCCTCCCTCCCTGTAAAATCCGAGTATTATGTCAGTGTGCCTGTAAATCAGAATGCAGCTTTTAAGAAGGTGGTTCTGGCTGAAGATGACAGCAGTCGGTTGGAGGAGCAGTACTGGGCTCAGTCAGTTACTCTCAGCTAGCCGTCCCAGTAGTATGTTTTTGAGCCAGGAATGGCCAACACAAGACACCATGGCAGAGGCAGCCAGAGAGGGAGTAAGGGCAGAGGAGATGATGCCAGAATTTCACGGAGTCCACCGTACAAAATCTCCTCAATAAGGCAGAAGAGGAGAGAGACAGAGTGCTGGGTGTGCATGGCAGGAAACCTACACAAAATACCACTCCTGCCACATTGAGGGAGGTGGCACTGACACTAAATGCTCTCACCCCCAGGGATGCAGACTGGCATTTTCTAATAGTAGTCCTTTATCAAAAACATGCTCCAAGTGCACTGTTTACTTATCATTGCACGTGTAGCGAACCATTGACTTGTGGGTGACTGTTTTGGATTCTCGGTGTAAAACTTCACGTTTTGACTTGGGAGATGGTCGGAGGTTTTAGCAAGGAATAGCTAAACATTCCTCGTGGGGTTAGTCTGAGGGGCAGGGCGGGGCCGGCTCCACTCCACTCAATAATCTCATTCCAGGCCTTGGCTGGAATTTGGCAGCACCCTGTATGTACGTGACCAACTGGTGTATGTCAGTGAGGAGGACAGAGGGTTCATAAAGTCACACTGCCCGTGCAAAGGAGTGCACAGGCCACATACATCTATCGGCAGGGCAGGCAGCGTTTGGTATATGTTTATCCTGTGGGGCTCTCATCATTTGGTTCTCATCATCGTTCATGTGAAATTACAAATGGGTGGCGAGCATGTGATCAGACAATGAGGGGCAGTGTAACATTTCCATGGGGGCTGAATAGGTTTATGAGGATCTCCCCATTCACACCTCGCTCTTGATACTGGAAAGGATTTTAGTTCCCTAAATGAAGCGTTACATTTTGCCACACACCTGCTAACTTTCACCTTCCCTTTCACAGACCAGCAAAGCAACGTCTGTATTCATCGCAGACTGATATTGAATATTATTGCAAAAACATGTGTTCAAAGGCAGTGGCGTTCGATGCTATCTCGGGTTGTTATGGAGATCACAAAACATTGACACTGATACAACAGGATGCTGAAAACAAGCAATTTGTTTGAAATGAAAAGAAATAAAATCCGCAAGTGCTGGCACTCTGAGGGAAAGGCAGAAATCAGGGGTCTTCCCAGCAGGTCAGTCTCTGTAAAACCAAGCAGGCCAATGTTCCCAATCTGGCCCTTTATGGGTACCCTGGGCTCAGCCAAACACACTCCGATCCCTCACAGCTCCAATAGTGAGACTGCAGATCGGTTATTAATACAACATCAAGGCGCGATAAAAGCTGTGGAATAGTGGCAGTGGCATGTGGAATGCAGGCAGCGAGTGGCAGCAGCCTGATAATTGGATAATAAGAACCGTCAGATCTCCAGCTCCGGCCCTCAGTCCGCCTGTCGCTCGGGCTGTCCAGGATGGCACTGGTGGATTTGAAAAATCGGCAAGAAACGGATTCTCTTAATCCCTCTAAACAGAGGAGAAGGAAACCGAGTGTCTTCAGGCCGGAGCAGACAGCAAGGGCACGGTATTCCAGAAAGAAATTGCAGATTCTCATCTGCCGGCTCTCGGTGGAACTGTGCGAACGCTTTGCTTACTTTGGGATTGTGTGTAACATGATTCTGTTCTGCACTCTGAAACTGGGCTACAAGAACTACCAGGCTGCAATTGTCAACCTGTGCTTTGTTGGAGCAAGCACTCTGACTCCAGTCTTGGTGGGATGGTTTGCAGAGTCTTGCATGGGGAGAACCAAGGTGGTTTATATCAGTGCACTCCTTCACTTTATAGGTATGACTGGATGTGTCAGAATTTCCCATTGATTTATTGTGGCATATACATGTGTTATCTCGAAGTATATTTGTCGTTTCCTCCTTCAGTTCCTTGTGCACCACGCAATGATGGGATTGAATAGGGGTAGAGGGAATTTCAATGTGTTTAAAGTTAACAGCTAATAATATATTAGCAAATTGTTTCTTTTATTCATTCTGAAGATGTGGGCGTTTTGCTGGCAATGCCAGTATTTATTGCCCTTTCCTGGTTGTCCTTTGAGAAGGTGATGAGCCGCCTTCTTGAACCGCTGCAGTCCATGTGGTGAAGGTAATCCCACAGTGCTGTTGGAGAGGGAGTTTGGAGATTTTGACCCAGCGACGATGAAGGAACGGCGATATATTTCCAAGTCAGGATGGTGTGTGACTTGGAGGGGAACGTGAAGGTGGTAGTGTTCCCATGCGCCTGCTACCCTTGACCTTCTAGGTGGTAGAGGTCATGGGTTTGGGAGGAGACATATCTTCCTCTTAGACAGTCCCCTAGAGTCGAAGATGACTTGCTTCCATGTAAGTGTATATGTGTGTGCATGTGTGAGTATGTGAGTGTGTATGATAGTGTGTGCATGTGTGAGTATGAGTGTGTGCATGTGTGAGTATGTGAGTGTGCATGATAGTGTGTGCATGTGTGAGTATGTGAGTGTGCATGATAGTGTGTGCATGTGTGAGTGTGTGCATGTGTGAGTGTGTGAGTGTGTATGATAGTGAGTGTGTATGATAGTGTGTGCATGTGTGAGTATGTGAGAGTGTGTGCATGTGTGAGTATGTGAGTGTGCATGATAGTGTGTGCATGTGTGAGTGTGTGCATGTGAGTGTGTATGATAGTGTGTGCATGTGTGAGTATGTGAGTGTGTATGAGTGTGTGCATGTGTGAGTATGTGAGTGTGCATGATAGTGTGTGCATGTGTGAGTATGTGAGTGTGCATGATAGTGTGTGCATGTGTGAGTATGTGAGTGTGCATGAGTGTGTGCATGTGTGAGTATGTGAGTGTGCACGATAGTGTGTGCATGTGTGTGTGTGTGAGTGTGTGTCGGTGAGTTTGCTGAAATGCGTTCTAAGGTGATTGATGAGACCAATGCGGGATCTGTCACAGGCGGGGCAGATGGTGGTGGGAGGGACGGGTGGTTGAGGTGCTTGATTTGTCATACGCTCCTTCCGCTATTTGTACTTGGCTTCCGCGTGCTCCCGGTGAAGAGACTCGAAGTGTTAGGCGCCTTCTCGGATGCCTCTCCTCCACTTTGAGCGGCCAGGGATTCCCAAGAGTCGGTGGGGATGTTACATTTTTTCACGGTGACATATCATGTGGGTGTCCAACCACACTGGGTGCAATAGAATTCCAATCCAGTGAGAACCCCACTTTAAAAAAGCCAGTTAATCCACGGGTCTCTTGGGGACTTTCAGGAGTTACTTTGTAATGTTTTGATAATGTAAATGTTCCCACGCTTATGATATTACAAATTAGTGGTCCAAGCACCAACATGCAGAGTTCTGCTATCGCTGAGTTCAATGGCAGTATAACTTGAATCTGTAGCTTGAGCATCATGGTGTACACACCAGGAGCTGTGGAGAATCTCCACATTTAGTACTTTTGAAGTGAATTATATGGGGTTATTTTCTTTTAAGAATAAGCCTGAGGGTGAATGCACAGATCCTGTGCCCCCAGCTGGGAGCTGTGCCTGAAGGAAGTGTGGGTTGGAGAATCAGTACTACAGTGTACTGCACCATTCCGACCTGTGCTCCCTTCAAGTGCAGCTCCCTGCTGGGAGTGTGGGATCGGAAAATCTACTCTCCAATTTTCCAACAAAAGTGCCTGTATTACGAGCTTATACATGACTGTTTTTATCTAAACATTATCACCTATCAAGTGCACAGGTAATAGCTGGTAATAAATTGGGTGTTTTAAAAAAAATATTACTACTTTTATTATTCTGTACTTGTTTCCTTAAAATAGCTCGAGGAAATTGCTTCTATATAGATTTTAGATGAGTATTAGCAGGGGAAATGCACATTTCCATTCAAATCAGCTTCTCGTAAGAGGCCCGTGTTTGTTGTAAAATCCTACTTAGTCTTAATGGGAACCAGTTCAACTAGACTCAGAAATTGCACCAATAAATTAGTAGTGTCCCTGAAAAATTCAGATGGTTTGAAAACACGGTGATGTTTAACAGCAATGCAGCTAGCCCACAGAGGAAGACATTATGCCCAGATCACAGGTTGGGCTGATATGGCCATAACTGTCAGTCTCAATTGGAAACCGAGGACCACTACTGGGGGCAAAGGCAGTTCGAGGCCAAATGGCCAGAAGGCAACTTGGAAGGTGGTTGTGGAACGTGATTACAACTGACCTGCGTCTCCCGGGGCTTGGCATTGTGTGGATGCTGAAGGTCAAACCAAATAAACACCAAGGCTGAACCACATTGACCTCAGTTTCCACACCTTTGACTGGACAACACATTACATTAGCTGCGACTTGTGATATTTTGTAAGGCAAAAGGAGAGTGTGGTGTTGGAGTTTGATGTAAAAAATATAAGGTTAAGATTTTAATAACTAATCAATTAAAAAGATGTAACTACCTAAATTGGGTTATTTTTCTTTGCTAAACATACTTTAATTCTGTAAAGTCATGTTTACAGGGCAGTAAATTCCAAGTGAAATAAGGTTTGGCTACAGCTTTCACACTGCTGTATCTGGTTACGCTCTGACAAAATCAAGACCTCATTTTACAACAATTTATTTACGGGAATGGTAGCATCGTGATTACGTCACTGGACTAATAATCCAGAGGCCTGATCTGAAACGTGAGTTCAAATCCCACCACAGTGGCTGGGGAATTTAAATTCACTCAATTAAATAAATCTGGAATAAAAAGCTAGTATCAGTAATGGTGACCATGAAACTATCGGATTGTCGTGAAAACCCATCTGGTTCACTAATGTCCTTTAGGGAAGGAAATCTGTCGTCCTTACCTGGTCACGCAGCAATGTGGTTGACTCTTAACTGATCTCATGAAATAGCCTAGCAAGCCAGACAGTTGTAACAAACTGCTAGGAAAAACAATAATAAGAATTCCCTCCCTAACAGCACTCTGGGAGTACATACACCACATGGGACTGCAGCGGTTCAAGAAAGCTGCTCACCACAATTGCTCAAATGCAATTAGAGATGGGCATTAAATGTCGGACAGCAACGCCCACATCCCAGGAGTGAATTAAAAAAATATTTGGTGAAGTATCTTCACTGGGAAAGTAGATGTAAAGATGCTCGATTTTATCATGTTATGTAGCTGTTGCTGCCAGCACATAACAGGCTCAACACATGTGAAAGAACTTTAAATTATCATGATAATACTGTTTCTTTGAACGTCACAATGTTGATGAATGCTGCAAACATAGTTATATTTATGAGATTTGTTCATTGAAAATCTTTTTTGACAGATGCTATCTTTTAATTATCATGTAATTATTGATGATATTCGGTTATATTAATTCATATTTATGCAGAAAAAAATTATATAATGTTGGAAGTGCAGGATTTTGGTTAAGAAAGAATGAACTTGTGTTTATTTCGTACCTTTCATGTCCTCAGAACATCCAAAAATACTTCACAGCCAAATTAATTACATTTACAGTGTCGTCCCTATTGTAATGTGGAGAAACATGGCTGTCATATTGTGCACGGTAAGCTCCCACAAACAGCAATCAGATAAATTGATTGGATAATTCCATGGCGTGTCCAAACTCGGAGGCGTGATGCTCAACATAAATTGGGCCTCGGAGCTAGTTGTCTCACCCACCCAAGGCAGCTGGCCTGTGTGGCCACATCAACTTTGGGCCTACTTCCCTCGCTGGGAGCCGCCCTCAGGTAAGTCTCTGGGGTGGCAGGGAGGGCAGGAGCAGAGTGATCGCAACCCTCAGCAGCTCGCTCTACTGCTGGGAATCAGAACTATTATGAAATTCCTGCACCTCCAGACTCCACATTTGAAGTATCTTTTTTTTAAATCCACTGGTTGGCAGCCGCTGACAAGGCCTCAGTAAGCTCCTGAAAGCCTGACACCTGCGCTGCTCCCGAATTTCTCCACGGGGTCCCTAAACAATGGTTAGGCACCTCATTGACATTCACAAGGGGTCTATAAGTTGGCCTAGACGAGTGCCAGGGTGCCTAAAAAAAAAGTCCCCAACAAATTTAGCAGTCATCTGAATGTACGTCCAGATCGGCCGTGAGCCATCGCACTGCAAGATTCGTCATCAGGACGTAAAATGGGCCCAATGATGTTGAATTTCTCCCCCCCCAGTCTGTTTTTCTGATGTGGGTTCAGGGATAAATGTTAGCCAGGACACAAGGAAAACTCCCCCTACTCTCCTTTGAGTTGTTACAAGGAATCCTTTACATCAGTGGTGGGCAAAATGCGCCCCGCGGATCATGTCCAGCCCGCCAAGTCAGTCTATCCGGCCCATTGGATGGGACAGATATAGAACGCGAGCCGGAGCTCGAGCTGCACATTCGTCTATCCACTTTCACTTTTCATGGGTCAGAGACAGACCCGAACTGCAGCCAAGGAAAAAACATAGTAATACTTCATTCAAAGTAACAATTCACAAAAGTGATTCTCCCTGGCCTGATCTTAAAAAGATCCGTTACGTAATTCCGGGCCCTATGCCCTATACATTTTAGAGTGGAGTCATGGCTGCTCATCTCCACAAATCCTTTACTGAAGAAAGTGACCGGCGCTGCACCTTTCCTCTCCCAGTGTAGTCCTTTCCAGAGTACGGCGGCAGGGGAGTCCTCATCTGGCACCAATTGGGCCAGCATTAGTAATCTTTGCAAAGGGACATAAGGATGACTGAGGTGGGAAATTGATCCTGACACAGGCTCTAAAGAGGGTACAGTTCTATTTCACAGCACTGATTTATAGAGATCAGAAGATACTACAACATTTTCAACTTTTATCTTTGATTCATTTCTAAGCAGTATCGAGTACATAATGTGTATGCAAGATAGCATCTGACTACTATCTGAATTTATGTTTATGCAATGTTTATGTTTATGCAATGTTCCCTTTAATTCTTTTTGCGCGTGATCCCCTTAAATTTGCTGCGTTGCCGGCCATTATGCAGCCGCGCATGCGTAATATCTCTTCCTGCGGCTGGAGCTGGGGAGCGGCGTGCGTGGGACCGCGCGATTGGTGAAACATTGGTGGGCGGGTCTCAACAGCTCACCAAACTTGTTAAGTTGCCCTCCAGCCCAAATAATTGCCCACCCCTGCTTTATATCCATCTGATAGGGCAGACGGAGCCTAGGTTTGACATCCCATCCAACAGCACAGCGCTCCCTCTGTATTAGAATGTGTGTTCAAGTTGAGTTGAGACGTTGAAGTGAAGCCCTGTCTGTGTGTTTCGGATCGATGTCAAAGATCCCAATTGTAACATTGAGGAAGAGTAGGGAGTTCTCTCTCCGGTGCCCTGACCAACATTCCTCCCTCAATCAACACCACTGAAAACAGATTAACGGGATATTCATCTCATTTGCTGTTTACGGGGCCTTGTCATACACGAATTGGCTGCTGTGTTTGCCTGACGGCTCTTCAAAGGTAATTCGTCGTTTGCAAAGTGTTTTGGGGTGTCTTGAAGATGTGATGAGATGCGCTATAAGTTACATAAGGGATGATTATCTCTGTAAAGATGATGTTCTCTGTTTGATTTCCAAAGGTACTGTGATGCTGCCTGTTGTTGCATTCCCCTTTGAGGATTTCTACATTGATACGCACCACACCATTCACGCTCTTGCTAAAAAGGAGCAGACTGTGCTGTTTTACATTGGCCTCATGTCAGCATCTTTGGGATCAGGAGGAATCCGGGCCGTTGTCTGTCCATTCAGTGCCTATCGCCTGCAAGAGTATGGCCAAGGCGAACTGCTAACTTTCTTCAACTGGTTAGTGCTCTTCCTGGACATACTCACATGTTTTCCAATAATTTTGTATGATTTTCTGATGAAGATATGACAGTGTGACTTATTATTGTTGATATAAAAACAGAAAATGCTGGAAATCTCAGCAGACCAGGCAGCATCTGGGGAGAGAAACAGAGTTAACGTTTCAGGTCTGTAACCCTTCCTCAGAACTGAAACGGTTAACTCTGTTTCTCTCCAAAGATGCTGCCT
This sequence comes from Pristiophorus japonicus, assembly GCF_044704955.1. Lineage (NCBI taxonomy): Eukaryota > Metazoa > Chordata > Chondrichthyes > Pristiophoridae > Pristiophorus > Pristiophorus japonicus. Next base: position 61,565,389 of record NC_091989.1, on the reverse strand, counting down.
GACCCGCTGAGATTTCCAGTATTCTCTGTTTTTATTTCAGATTCCAGCATCTGCAGTATTTTGCTTTTGTATTCATTTTGTTGATACTGCACGCTCCCTTATTTTGCTCGTCCTTCAGCTGTGGCTTGTGAAAACATATCTTTGATTTCACCTTCCTCATCCTATGGAATCACTGCAGTACTGTTGAAAGTGTCTATGGAAATAAAGAAAGACTTGCATTTATACAGTATCATTCACACCCTCAGGTTGTCCCAAAGCGCCTTACAGCCAATGAAATACTTTTGAAATGTAGTCACTGTTGTAATGTAAGAAACACAGCATCCAATTTGCGCAAAGCAAGCTCCCACAAACAGGCACAATGTGATAATGACCAGATAATCAGTTGTAGTGATGTTAGTTGAGGGATAAATATTGGCCGGGACACCGGGGAGAACTCACCTGCTCTTCTTCGAATAGTGCCATGGGATCTTTTGTGTCCACCTGAGAGGGCAGACATTTAACGTCTCATCTGAATGATAGCACTTCTGACAATGTAGCACTCCTTCAGTACTGCACTGGAGTGTCAGCCTAGATTTTGTGCTCAAGTCAATGAAGTGGGACTTGAAGCCACGATTTCTTGACTCGGAGGCGACACTCCATCTATCTTCTTTTTTTTTACAAATTTCATGCAAAAGATCAGATAAACACTTCACACACCATTAAGTATGAGACTGAATCCCTAGCTAGCAAGACCAAAAAAAAAGTGCTTCAAAGACTGGCAACTTTAGACAATGAACATCCAAATAAACATTGACTGTCTGACAAAGCTCTAAACACAACAAATCATGGCCAGACACGTATGTAGAACCCCTCGCACTGCTCTGAGCTCTATTCCAACAGAACTGCCATTACTAAGAACAGCATGAGAATACAGAATTTGAAATGCTGCCTCAGCATTACCTCAATGCATAATATTATTTTCCTAAAATATCAGGTGCAAAACAGTAAAACCTGCAACCAGCAGGAGTTGCCTCAGATTACGGTAAATTTACTCAGTCTAGAGGCCAGCATAACAAAAGATTGATTTCACGAAGGCATAGCTTTAAGAAAAATAAAGTATCAGCATCAACAAGCTGAACGCCTCAGTTTATGTTTCTATTATGTTAGTATATTTAATGCAAAACAAACAATATTTCATGCAAGGAACCAGCCTTTTACTGACATGGATACTGATCCAAAGGAATTCCTTTATGCCATATTTGTGTTTCTCTTCAAAACAAACTGGTCTTCATTTAAACTTCCTTCATCTCTCAATGGTATGGATCTCATTGATCCAAGGGGATCTCGTGCCCTTGATGCTGATGTGTTCAATGTGCATTTGCCTCATTTTTTAAGGAAAAAATTGCATTGTTCTGTGTTGTATAGATTATTCTTGAAGGTAAGTGGCTTAAGTAAAATTCATTACTGCGTGCAAAGTTTTGAATTATATGCAATATTGGGAATATTAATTTCTTGGTCATAGCTTTTTTTGTTTCTTTTAATAAATAAGAAAGTAAACAAAGAGAAACGAGAGGTCAATAATGAGAGGACACAGATTTAAGGTGATTGGCAAAAGAACCAGAGGTGACATGAGGGAAAACTTTTTTTAACGCAACGAGTGGTTAGGATTTGGAATGCACTACCTGATAGGGTGGTGGATACAGATTCAATGGAGCCTTCAAAAGGGAATTGGATAAATACTTGAAGGAGAAAAATTGCGGGGATATAAGGAAAGAGCGGGGGGAGTGGGACTAACTGGATTGTTCTTCGAAAGAGTCAGCGGAGACCTGATGGGCCGAATGGCCTCCTTCTGTGCTGTACTATTCTATGATTCTATGTTGAAGAAGCTTAGTAGCCCCAAAGAGGAGCTGTGTTTGTGTGTGTGTGTGCTTGTGTGAGTGTAAGTGTGTGTGTGTATATATGTGAGTATATCAGTGTGTCTGTGTATATGTGAGTGTAAGAGTGTGTGTGTGTGTATATATGAGTATATCAGTATGTCTGTGTATATGTGAGTGTGAGTGTGTGTGTGTGTATATATATGTGAGTATATCAGTGTGTCTGTGTATATGTGAGTGTATGAATGTGTGCGTATGTGAGTGTAACAATGTATTATAATATAGTTGATCTGCATTTATTGCTCACAGATAAAATAATTATACCTCTCTTCCTTTAACTATCCCTCTGCTTCTTTTCCATTTTTTAATGCTACTGTATCTTTCAGCTATTCACACTCTCTCTGACTCTCTCCCTCTTTCTCTCTCTCTATGGCGGTGTAATAATTTGGTCTGGTTTGATTTCATAGAATTATACAGCACAGATTTATGCTATGCTATTTATATAAAGTCAAGGTCATCTTAGAAAGGGTTAACGGCCAGAGATACATAAGTCATTTAGAATATTGCCTAGAATGGCTCCTGAGCCAGGCCAGCCCGACTCTTTACTATTTCATACTGTATTCGCTTCGAGGCGAAGCAGGGGAGGGGTGAGACTGTCAGAGAGGTGCAGCAACATAGATGATTGAGAGAGAAGGTGGGGCTGAGGCTCAGGTCGGAGGTGACTGGGGGGAGCGGATTGTAATCAGGAGGTTGGGGAATGAGAGAGAGAACACGGCAGTGGGATTAGTTTTGGATTGATCCAGCTAAGACATGATGGGCCAAATGGCCTCCTTCTGCGCTGTAAGCTCCAATGCTTCACCGCTAAGTAATATTAGTAGAATTTTAAGATCACCATGTAGATAAATTCAACCAAAATCTGCGGTCTTGTTTTGAACTCCAACTCCTGATCCATCTTCCCACAGGTTTCACTGGTTTGTGAACTTGAACTCTGCAGTTGTTTTTGTGAGTATCGCCTATATTCAACAGTCTATAGCCAAAAACCTGGGCTTCCTTATTCCTTTTACTTCCATACTGATGACTCTGCTCACCATTCACATGGTACAGAACAGACTTATATACCGACCCAAAACAGGTGAGAGGAACCAGTAATGAAATTACAACTGTTCGCAACTGTTTACCCACTTTGGCAATATTGTTCTTTTTTCTAATTGTATTACAATTAAACTGCCCCAAAATTGTTTTCATTAGACTTGAAACAATTTAGCGAATAGTTCAATTTTAATTAGATTTTTTTTCTGACCCCACTAACGTTGTACATCGAACACAATCTATATAGCGCTGTAACAGTAATGGTAATGCCTGCTGTTCTTACCTCATCCACAGGATGGCACTGCAACCACCAAAAAAAAACAACATTGCAGGCCGGCCTCCGCCAGAGGTGGTGCTGTAATCTCTCCCAGCCTGTTACAAACACAACTAATAGACATACCGGGTAATTGTGGTACATCTTCAAAGGCACAGGGCTTCCACCCGCTCAGAGATGTCCCCCTGAGCCCGGGGTCATTAACCTACAGGAGGCAGGTTCTGTAGCAGAGGCCCAAAGTTGCACTAGCCTAGGGGCTTAAAGTTGCTGCGCAGAGAGAGAATGAGGCAGATGGCTAATGGCGTGTGCAAAGTGTGATCATGTCCTGGCACACAGCTGTGCTCTGGGAGCTTTTCCACAGGCCCCTACCATCATAGAATTGTGTTTTTCATTCGTGCACAGGATGTGGGCGTCGCTGGCAAGGCCAGCATTTATTGCCCATCCCTAATTGCCCTTGAGAAAGAGGTGGTGAGCCACCTTCTTGAACTGCAGAGGGGAAATTAAGAGTCAACCACGTCACTGTGGGTCTGGAATCACATATCGGCCAGACCAGGTAAGGACGGCAGACTTCCTTCCCTGAACCAGATGGGGTTTTCCAACAATACGGTGGTTTCATGGCCACCATTACTGTTACTAGTTTTTTAATTCCAGATTTATTTAATTAACTGAATTACACAGCTACCGTGGTGGGATTTGAACTCACGTCTCTCGATTATTAGTGCAGGTCTCTGGATTTCTAGTCCAGTAACATAACCACTATGCCACCGTCCCCTAGAATCATACAGCACAGAAGGAAGCCATTTGGCCCATCGTGCCTGTGCCGGCTCTTTGAAAGAACTATGTAATTAGTTCCACTGCCCCAGCTCTTTCCCATAGTCCTAAAAATATTCCCTTTTAAAGTATTTATCCAATTCCCTTTTGAAAGTTATTATTGAATTTGCTTCTACCAATCTTTCAGGCGGTGAATTCCAGATCATAACTCGCTGCATAGAGAAATTTCTTCTTACCTCTCCACTGGTTCTTTTGGCAATTATCTTGAATCTGTGTCCTCTGGTTACAAACCTTTCCTGCAAACAGTTTCTTCATATTTACTTGATCAAAACCCTGTAACATCTTCTCTTCTTGACCCAATTGCCCTCCTCCACCAATATCGGAGTGCCGGATGTCGGGGCCTGACCGAGGGCTCCATGCTCGAGCATATGAAGTGTGCAAATTTGTATCACACACCCCGTCACATCTGGACATACAGCCCTAAGGGCCAGCCTGGTGAAAATGGAGGAGCAGCAAGCATTTGATGGTGCAAAAACCTCTCCCATCAAGCAGCTTTCCAGCATTGACTCGGCCTGCCTCAGATTAGGCAAAAAAAATCACCCATCCTCACTGATCTGTGTTGGCTCCCATTTCCCCAATTTCGCAAAATTAAAATTCTTTGTGTTTAAATCCCTCCATGACCTTGTCCCTCCCTTACCCTGTAACCTCCTCCAGCCTTGCAAGCCCAACCCCTGAGCTCCCAGTTCCCCTGATTCTGACCTCTTGTGCATCTTTCCCTCCCTTCGTCCCACCACTAGTGGCCACTCCTTTAGCTGGCCTGGGTCTTGCTCTCTGGAACTCTCCCTCTAAACCCTCAGCCTCTCCACCATATTCTACTCTTTTAAGGCGCTCCTTAAAACCCACCTCTTTGATCAAGCTTTTGGTCAGCCCTCCTAATCTCCCCTTCTTTGAACCAAGGGCCATTTTCCTTACACCTCTGCGCAGCGCCTTGGGACGATTAAAGGCGCTATGCAAACAGAAGTTGTTGAGACAGTAAGGTTAACCTTGTGCACCATAGTTCAGGGGATCTGAAGTTAGTTAGGGCCGGTAACAATTACCTGCAAACGGTGGCAATTAAAGTGAGTTCCGAAAGTCGCGGTTTGGTCACAAGAAGTCTAGCTATAAAATGCCCATAGTTCAGTCATTGTAGCTGTGAGCAGTCTGTCACAGTTGTCAAACAGGCTTTGTGAAGATTGAAGTTAGTCATTAACATAACTGATTCAGGTTCACTCAGTGCTGTCACTGAATGCAGTACAGGGAGTAATTTGATGGTATGTTGATAGTGATTCTTGCCGAGTCAGTGCTATTTGCAGCTCAGATAATGGATCTGATTTCAAATCGTTTCACTTATAGTAGCTCATATGAGTATCATTGCAAATTGGTATGCAGTAACTGAATTACCCGGCACAAGGACATTGTGCTTGGCATTTTAGGAGCAATGAGCTGGAAATAAACTGTGCCAAATGGCAATGCTGATAACCTCAAATTAATTATGTATTTGAAAAAATAAAGAAAGACTTGCATTTATATAGCACCTTTGATGACCACCGGACATCTCAAAGCGCTTTACAGCCAATGAAGTACTTTTTGGGAAACTCGCCAATTTGCGCACAGCAAGCTCCCGCAAACAGCAATGTGATAATGACCAGATAATCTGTTTTTTTTATTATGCTAATTGAAGGATATTTATTGGCCAGGACACCGGGGATAAGTACTTATTAGAAGTGTAGCAATGGCACAGTGTGAGGAAAAGAAATCAGAGGGCAAAATCAACCAGTTCTAGTCTCATGAACATGGGAACGCCATCACCTAGAAGTTCCCCTCCAAGTCACGCACCATCCTGACTTGGAAATATATCGCCGTTCCTTCTTTGTCGCTGGGTCAAAATCCTGAAACTCCCTACCGTACAGCACTGTGGGAGTACCTTCACCACACGGACTGCAGCGGTTCAAGAAGGTGGCTCACCACCACCTTCTCAAGTCCAATTAGGGATGGACAATAAATGCTGGCCTTGCCAGCGACGCCCACATCCTGAGAATGAATAAAATAAAATGAGGGCTAACAGCCATTGCCGAAGGGATGGGAGAAGACTGCCTCTCAACTGGAGGATGATGTGTAATCTGGGCAGAACCTAAATACAGAGACAAAACATTGAGGATCACTTTCTCTGTGGCTGGAGCTGAGAAGGTTAAGGGCTGACATGAGAGCTTCAAAATTATGAAGTGTTATGATAGGTTGTTTCCACTGATCAGTGAGAAGAAATGAGAGGGCAAAGATTTGATACAATCACAACAAAAATGAAAGGGAGTAAGTAAAACATTCTTCTACAAGTTGGTGATTAGAATGTGGTATTCTCTGTCACAAAGCATTGCTGAAGAAGAGTCCATAAATTCTTTTAAAGGAAATTAGATTGGTTCATGAAAAAGAGGAATGTTCAAGGGTCACTAATATCACCCAGATTTACCTCACAACCATCTCTTCTCAACCCCTCCACTGCCTTTGATTTGTCACCCTGCTTTTCCAACATCCAGTATTGAATGCGCAGAAAATTCCTCCAATTAAATATTGGGAAGTCCAAAGCCATTGTCTTCGGTTCCCGCCACAACTCCATTCCATAGCCATCGATTCCATCCCCCTCTCTCATCACTGTCTGAGGCTGAACCAGACTGTTCACAACCTCAACATCCTATTTGGATTCTGAGCTGAGGTTCCGAACCCCATTTCCTGCCCATCACTAAGACAAACTGCTTCCACCTCCATAACATCACCCATTTCTGCCCCTGTCTCAGCCCATCTGCCCTCATCCAAGTCTTTGTTATCTCTTCATTCGATTATTGCAGTGCTCTCCTGGCCAGCCTCTCATCTCCACCCTCGGTAAACTTGAGCTCATCCAAAACTCTGCTGCCCGTATCCTAACTCCCACCAAGTCCCGTTCATCCATCACCCCTGTGCCCAATGACCTACATTGGCTCCCGGTCCACCACTTCCTTGATTTTAAAATTCTCATCCTTGTATTCAGATCAATCCATCAATTAAGGTGTATCAAAAAGTTGCTACCAGCGGTTCAGGATGCACTGCCACCTTCTCAGGGCAACTAAGCCTGGGCAATATATGCCAGCCTTGCCAGCGACGCCCACATCCCGAGAATGAATAAATAAATATAATGAATCCATTGGAAACAATGACCTCAGACAGTTCCTGACAGACTTTAACAAATATGAACCCACATACTACAAATACCAGTGATTTCTAAATCCTTGGCCCAAATCTGCTGCACTTTGTATGTCCACCAAACACTCTGAAAATAAAATAAGACTCCTTTCCAGAAAGATGTCCACCTTGCTCATTGGCCGATCGTTCACAATGCAGTTGCTGTAAATTGGAAAGATTGAGAGGGGCTGGGTATTTCCCAGTGTCACTCTGAGCTTGAGATATTCCGAAGTGACCGGTGAGGTTCTGAGCACAAGTCTGAAAAAGTCTGAAGTCAGCAGTTACCGGGTGATTCCCCGAGAACAATACTTCCTCCGGTTCTCCCCATATTTCTCAGATAGGTTCTGGCTGCCACCAGCTGGAGCAGATGTGCAAATATCCAAACACAGTGTTTGAATTCAGGTACGAGTTCTCATTCTGCTTGAAATAAAATATTGAGGCTCCTTGGTGTTAAGGCACCAGCACATCAGCATGATGAGAGGAGGGTGGAGCCAGATGTAAATGGATATAGTTTCAAAAATAAGTAGACTCACGTCCCCTTCAAGACCATCTGTTAACAATCTGCACAAAAACTAACCAGATTCTTGAAATAGTTGATCCCTTTCCTTCTCTTCTTAGGCAGACCCTCGGAGTCGACAATGACTTGCTTCCACACTAATATGAGTTCTCAGGTGACTGATGAGACCAATGCCTGAAGTTCCAGGTCCCAAACTTCACTTTATAGGGTGGAAGATGCGTGTGCGTGAATTCTTTTAACGTGGGATGGCCGTTGCATACCAGCCACCACACAGGGTTGGCGGAACAAGGTCTTAGTCCAGTGGCAAGGGGATCCAAGACGTTTGGAGATCACGGTGTTCACATATCCCCCAAGAAATTCTGTACTTTACAGGAAAATGTATCCATGTACTGAAGGAACACTGCGCTGGGTAGAAAGGACAAATAATGAGAGACTACATTCTACAAGGGAATGAAAAAGAGTGAGAGACAGGAGGAGGTCTACCGTGTTATGAGATTATCATCATCATCATCATCATAGGCGGTCCCCCGTATCAAGAATGACTTGCTTCCACACCAAAAAAGGATGAGTTCACAGGTGTTTCAATGAAGGACCTAATATTCCAGGTCCCGAACGACATGTTGAAAGGCGGAAGATGCCTGTGTGTAGATTTTATTAATGTGGGGTGGCCATTGCACATCAGCCACCACACAGGCTTGACAGAGCAAGGCCTTGGTCCAGTGGCAAGGGTTATCCAAGATGACTGGAGACCAGCTCTGCTGCACGGACCTAGTGCACACACATATCGCAGTGTGGGTTGGCCCGTGCTGCCCCTGGGCCCTCGCCTCTTATGAAATAATAGATTGTAGTGATTTACAAAGTGTGTGAAATAGGATTATGTGCAACATGCATAAGTTTATAACCAGTCTTCAGCAAACTAGTTATTTCAGTCCTCATCACCCATTTTGTGACACTTGTAGATTAATTCAATTTGCCAATCTGAACTATATTGTATTTAATTAGGATTTAGTGAGAGAAATATTCCAATGTTTTGAGTTTTTGGTGCATTTCGCTATTGTGGGCACATAGGAAAAAAATAGAAAAAGGCGAGTTAGGAAGGACTGGGGGGAAAATTGGTCTCGAGGAAAATGCGATCAATCTTCGTGATATGGGAACAATATGATCATAGTGTGAAAGAACTGGATAAATATCTAGGACTCACAGTGACAAGTGTAAACTGAGAAATATCTTATCCATGGGACATGATGCTGCCTGTGTTGCCAGGCTTGGGGGAGGGAGTCCGGTTGTCAGAGCGTATAGATTGGTAGGCCCAAATAACGACCCGCATCATTTGCCGTATAATTGGGAGAAAAACTGCGGTCGGAGGCTGCCACCAAGCTCATGGTCTACAGGACTGTAGTAATACCTGCCCTCCTGTATGGCTCAGAGACATGGACCATGTACAATAGACACCTCAAGTCGCTGGAGAAATACCATCAACGATGTCTCCGCAAGATCCTACAAATCCCCTGGGAGGACTGACGCACTAACATTAGCATCCTTGACCAGGCCAACATCCCCAGCATTGAAGCACTGACCACACTTGATCAGCTCCGCTGGGCAGACTATATAGTTTGCATGTCAGACACGAGACCCCCAAAGCAAGTGTTCTATTTGGAACTCCTTCACGGCAAACGAGCCAAAGGTGGGCAGCAGAAATGTTACAAAGACACCCTCAAAGCCTCCCTGGTAAAGTGCAACATCCCCACTGACACCTGGGAGTTCCTGGCCAAAGACCGCCCCAAGGGGAGGAAGTGCATCTGGGAGGGCGCTGAGCACCTCGAGTCTCGTCGCCGAGAGCATGTAGAAATCAGGCACAGGCAGCGGAAAGAGCGTACGGCAAACCAGTCCCACCCTGCCTTACCCTCAACGACTATCTGTCCCACCTGTGACAGAGACTGTGGTTCTCATATTGGACAGTAGAGCCACCTAAGAACTCATGTCAAGAGTGGAAGCAAGTCTTCCTCGATTCCAAGGGACTGCCTATGATGATGATGTACAACTGGAGCATCATTTCCTCACTTGTTAAATACAACCCTTTTAGGATAAAGGCCAATTAGCCCTTTTGATTATGTTTATTACTGTACACTAGCTTTCAGTAATTTGTATACATCGATACCCAAATCCCTTTACTTCTCCACAGCTATTAGTCTCTCGCCATTAAGAAAATGTTGTCTTTCTTAGCTCCAAAGTGGATGACCACACATTTTTCCACATGGAACACCATTTTCCATAGTTTTGACTTAGTCTCCCTCCCTTTGTAACTTCCTGCTCCCATCCACACAGTTTACTGTGCTATCTACAATTTAGTGTTATTTGCAAACTTGGATATGCAACTCTCTCTTTCTTCATTAATATATATGATGGAAAGCAAAGGTCCCAGTATAGATCCCTAGGGAACACTACATCATGCCAATCAGAGTACAAACTCTTTATGCCTACTCTCTGTCTCCCAACTCCAAACCAATTACTAACCCACATCACAAGATTATTCCCAATTCCATGTGCTCTCATTTTTACTAATAATCTCTTGTGCAGAACATTATCAAATGCCTTCCGGAAGTCCATATAGACAATACCCATAAACATTCACTACAATACCACAACATGATCTGCCCTTCACAAATCCATGCGGACACTCTTCGATCAACTGATTCTTGTCCAAATGCTTAGGCACTCTGTCTCATGATAGATTCCAATAACGTTGCCATAATTGAAGTTTAACTGACAGGTCTGTCATTACCTGTTTCTCCCTCCCTTCTTAAATAATGAAGTAATATTTGCAATTTTTTATCCAAAGGCACAATTTCTGAATCTAGAGAGCTTTGGAAAATGATGACTGGTGCATCTACTATACCCTCAACTATTTATTTTAATACCCTGGAATGAGAACATTAGGTCCTGGAGACTGGTCTATCTTAATTTCCATTGTTTTCCCCATAACATTTTTTAAACTTATATTAATCCCCTTGCCTTATTTTAGGTTCCCTTGTACCATTGGTATTTTGTCCTCTTTCTCCACTGTGAAAACAGATACAAAGTACTCATTTCACAAGATTGCCATTTCCTTGTTACCATTATAGTCTCGCCTGCATCAGTCGTTAACGGGGCCAAATTCCACTTTGCCACTCTTCTCTTAATGTATTTATAAAAAGTTTTCCTGTTGGCTTTGATACCCCTTGCAAGTTTTTTCCTATTCCCTTATTGCACCTTTCTTTGTATCACTTTGTTGCTTTTTATAGCTCCCACAATCTGCTGGAGTTCCACTTTGTCTTGCATTTGTAGGTCATTAAGAGTCAACCAAGTATTTTGGGACTGGAGTTACATGTAGACCAGACCAGGTTGAGCTGGCAGATACCCTTCCCCTAAAGGACATTAATGAACCAATTGGGTTTTACTACAATCCAGCCACTTTCATGGTCATTTTTTTCTGATACCATCCCACAAATTACCAGATTTACTGAATTGAATTTCACAACAAACTACTGTGGGAGTTGAAGGCATGACCTTTAGGTTGTTGTCCAGTACCATACCCACTACATACACCGAGGACACTTTTAAAGCTATATCAAAAAAAACATTTTGATAAAAGACTAATGAGAAGCTGTCTGCCAGTGGATAAAGGGGTTGGAATGTTCTGGACCACTTTTAGTGCCTTATTGAAGCTTGTGGTTCTTTGCGGAATGGGCGACGTTAAGTACTTCTCGGATGGGACTCTGATGGAAGCAGAAGGACATTGGAAATGCACGTGACAAAGTCAAGCGTGTAGTGTGAGCTTTACTTCATGGTGTGCAGAGATGCACTATTGGTGTCAGGTTAATGGTTGAGCGAATAGTGATGGTAAATTCCACCCAAAAACAGTTCTCTGCATATTTTCAGAATCCATGACTTATTCTTTAATAAATTCTTAACTCTCAAACGGTGTCTTGAGGCACATTACACAATAGCCTTTTAAGAGTGCGATACAATCAGATGTGTAACAAGTGATTGTTGCTGTGCATTAAGCAGATGGACTGATGCGGAGGACGTAGATTTTATAAACTATTAGTTCTGGTACAGAGCTTCACGTGATGCAAACGTATACAGGGATTTTGGGCATGGAAGTCAGCGATCCCCTAACGATCTTCCATCCATTATAAATAGAAACTTGTGCAGAGTCCACTGAGCTCCACACCAGAAATCCCAATGCCCGCTCCCGTCACTCACAGCTCTGCACCAAGAGTACTAACTCACAACACCTGCTCTATAGTGAACCATAAGCTTGTTTTAAAAGTCTTGCACAATGTTAGAGAGTACCAGACGTAACTGTTACATGTTACAGTGATCCCTGACATACTTTTACCCGTGAATCTTTATTTGCAGGTGGCTCCCTGATAACAACTTTTGGTGTTTTAGTGAACGCTCTGAAGATGTGTTGTATAAGATACCGTCACATCAGTGGAGACGTGAGCAGCTGGTTGGACCGAGCTAAGGAGAACTACGGTGGCTGGTATAGCGAAGCTCATGTGGACAATGTCAAATGCCTTGTCAGATTAATTCCACTATTTGCCTTTCAGATTCTATACAGGTTCTGCATACTCCAGGTAAGCCTCTTCAGCACTTTGCAACAGTTAGCGTATTCAAATAAGCTGAGCGAATCCTTCATGGGAAATGCTCAGGCAGGAGATGTTAAGGTTAAAAACTAGACGTTCTCTGAAGGTGAAGAGGGTCTCTTGAATTATCCTCCCCTTAACTTACTTTTAGGTTCCCTTGTACCACTGTATTTTGTCCTCTCATTTACCAAGTCTGCCATTATCTTATTATCCATTATAATCTTGCCTGGATCTGTCTTTAATGGGCTCACATTCCCCTTTACCACTCTCTTTCTCATTCAGAGAAAAGCAAAATGAAGGAAAAAAGAGGCATATGACAAAACTAGGGCGAATGATACAAAATAAAACCCAGCAGCACATAGAAAATACAAAGTGGAAGTCAAAACATTAGCAAGGCTAAGAGAGGGTTTGAGGAAAAACTGCCGGGGAACATAAAGGGGAAAAGCAATGACTTTTATAAATAAGTAAAGGAATAGTTAAAGAAAGGGTAGGGGCGATTAAAGATGACAAAGAAAATCTTCTTTTGGAGGATGAAGGAATAGTGGAGATACCGAATGAGTGCGTTGCCTGGATTTTCACAGAAGAATGATAATAGGAATGGAGGGGTACAAGGAAAGGAGGAGGAATGAGTCAATAGGAAAATGATAGATAAGGAAGTAAAAATGAAAAAAATGGTAGAGTTCAAAGTGGAAAGAACACCAGGCCCTGGGGACATGCATCCCACAATGCTGAGGGAAGTCAGAGAAGAAATAGCAGAGGATCTGACCACAATCTTTGAAACATCTGTGGCTATGGAAGTTGTGCCAGAAGACAGGTCAATGTAACAATTCAGTTCAAAATAGGGAAAGTATGATAAACCAGGTAACCATTGACCAGTCAGCCTAACATCAGTAATGTTTACCTTCATAAAACTGAATAAAACTTATGCAAACCTAGAAAAATATGGGTTAATTAAGGACGACCAGCATAGATTTGAAAATGTTAAATCAAGTCTGACAAACATAATAGAGTTTATTGAGGAAATAAAGGAGTGTATTAATAAAGGAAATGCAATGGATATTGTGTATTTAAATTTTCAAAAGGCATTTGATAAGGTGCTGCCGAGGAGCTATATGGTATTAAAGTGAATGTGGCAATATGGCTAGGAAGTTGGGTAAAAGACATTTTTTAGATTGGACAAATGTAAATCAGGGGCAATGTTGAGACCATGAATGTTCTCAATATCTATCTGAATAAAATAAATATATATGTATATGTATGATCTGGTCTTGAGTATAGGGGCACAATATAAAATTTTTTAGACAACCCAGAAATAGTTAGCATGGTTAACAATGAAGAGGACTGCGATTTCAGAAAGTTATAGGCAGGTTAGTATATTGGATAGATAGATGACAGATGAAATTTAATGTGGAGAAATATGAGATGATGCATTTTGGGGATGAATAAGGAGTGTAAATAGACACTAAATGGCGAAACATTAATAGAAGTAGAGGACTAGAGAGATTTATGGGTTCAGATACACAAATCTTTAAAGGGTGAAGGACAAGTTGATAAAACTGTAAAAATATAGCTCATGGGATCCTAAGCTTTATAAATAGGGGTAAGTGTACAAAAGTGAAGAGGTAATGCTAAATGCGTACAAATCATTGGTTAGGTCATAGTTAGAATATTATATCCAATTTTAGATGCCTTATTTTAGGAAATATGTCAAGGCCATGGAGAGGGTGCAGAAGAGATTCACTAAGATAATACCAAGGATAACAAACTTTAATTATGAGGTGAGGCGAGAGAAACTGGAGCTCTTTTATTTAGAGCAGAGAAGGTTAACAAGATCTGATAGAGGTATTCACAATTAAGAGCGGTTTTAATAAAGTAAATAGGGGACAACTATTTCCACTGTTTAGTGAATCAGTAACTAGAGGACATAAACTTAGGATCATTACCAATAGAACAATGGGAGAGGTTAGGAGAATGTTTTTACTCAGAGACAATGGTGGAAGCAGAATCTATATTAACTTTTAAAATGGGAAGTGGATAAATATTTGGGAAAAAAAGTAAAATTTTAAAAGGATGTGGGGAAAGGTCAGGGGAATGAAACTAACTGATTTAGCTCCTGGCACAGTCACGATCGGCTGAATGGCCTCCTTCTGTGCTGTATAATTCCTCTCTGCCACTCTACCTCTTTCCTCCTTTAAGATGCTCCTTAAAACCTATCTCTTTGGTCTTCTGCCATAATTTCTTCTTATGTGGCTCGGTGTAAAATGCATTTGTTTTGTCTTATAACACTACTGTGAAGCACCTTGGAACGTTTTACTACCATTTTTTGGCATTAAAAGTTTTTTTTTGGTGCTAAATAGATTTAAGGCCATTTTGCTAGTTTCACCAGTGGTGTAATGCCGTCGTTAAAAAATAGGAGCCGATTTTTTTTTTAGACCGTTTTTGTGATGTCACTCAGAGTCAAAACCAACGATAACGCCGTTTTTGAGAGTTTCCCCAATAAGGACATTTTTAAGGACAGTGATTAATACTGATTTGAAAAAGCTTGCCTTACCTGGTTGAGTCCCATTGAAATCGGCGTTAATGGCGCCATCTTGGGAAACGGAGCTTCTGCAGAAATGTACTGAACAAACTCTCGTGGTTTTGAAAAATCATTGGGTTTTTTTAAACACACATTTCCAACAACTCTAAGGTGGGCCCTACATGTAACACATATTCGCCTTTTTAAAATAAAATCTACTCGAAATCATTGGAAGAGAAAGGCAAGACTTACCCGAGTGCCCATGCACCGAGACCGGGGAGGAGAGGTACTTGCCTGGGGGAAGGTGGGAACCGAGCGCCGAGCACATGTGTCCAGCCGAGGGAGCGATCCTGCCGGCCGGCGTGCTGACCTGTGTGCCTCCATGCCGAGCCCGGTGAGCAGCGGAGACGGGACGTAAACAGTTCGGTGGTGGCTGAAATCTCTGCCATCCATAATCGAGTCAGTGGGAATCCTTCCAACTCGGGGTTTTCTGAGGTAATTCCACAGATAGAACTTCTCGTTTTGAGGCAAATGCTTCTCAAATGATCAATAAGAATATAATCACAGTGTCTAAGGAAATTAGTGAACCGATTGAGGAGACTGTATTTCAAAGGGCAAATGTGTCTGGGTAATCGGAATATCGTCGTGGTATTCCAGCTAAGCCCAGAAAATGTTGAGGGGAGAAGGTTAAATTTACTCCGATAAATATTACTAAGAATTGGGTTTTTGTTCAAGTAGACTGAAGAGTATATCCTGAGAATAGTGGGAATCAGTGAATAAAGTCAACATTGATAGCAAACACTGCTCCAGTCGATAATACATAGTGAAAGTGGGCTACTACATAATAGGTGTTGTGAACAATGTCTAAGGAAGAATTCGCTGACAATTCCTGACAGTACGCAAGATTTACAAATGTGTGACCGGGCTTTCTCTGAGGCATTCTGAATGGCATCTGTGCAGGAGGCAGAGAGAAACATTGCTTGCTTTTAAAATGATTCTTTAGGAAAATTATACTGCCCCCGCCCCCCCCCCCCCCCCCGCATTCACCAATATCAAAAGCAGAGAATAAGGAATTTTTCGGTCAGAGTAATCTCCCCGCCTGCATTTTAACTTGAGAGCCTCAAGTAAATGATTCGAATGTTGGGCATGCACAGAACAGGCGTTATTTTTAACGCAAAAAAATATATCTCCGCCCTTATAAACGGTGGTACGTTAACACTACGACAAAATTTTTTAAACTTTTGCCGAAACTTAAGCCTTATTTTTTTGCCATTATTTCAGAATTTAAAAAAAGGCCGTTAATCGCAATTAACGCCCAAAAACTGTGCTATTAAATGTGGAATTTTAGCCCAAAATAATAAAAGGTGTTGCTGTTGTTGATTCTGCTCTTGCTGATATTGTGATAATGCTGAAGTGTTGCTTATATTGAATACTAGTCTACAAATTTCATCTCTCTATGTAATTTGATCAGAGGAAACATTTCAGGTGAACTTTATGTACACAATGATATTTAGAAGCCTTTGCTCACATTGGTTACGTATTCCAAGATAAAGGCTTGTTAAAATCGTGCTAACATTATCATTTATAACCGCAGATCCCGTCGGCATACTTCATACAAACAATGCACTCCAATCTGAACCTGAGCGGATTTCTCCTTCCAATAGCAGCACTGAATGTAATAGGGCTCATTCCTGTATTGCTGCTTGCACCTTTCCTGGAATATATTGGAGCTTGCTTACTGTCTGTTCGTAGAGACCCAATATCACCATTGGCACAGATGGGTAAGTGTTAGGAAGTCAACACAATACTAACGTTGCCTCACGAAATGTTTCATTGCAGACTGTTTTTCTAGCCTGGGCTGATGGCTTTCTACAATTGAGAAAGAACTTGAATTTATATAGCATTTACCACAACCTCAAAATGAACCAAGAGGCTCACTTTTGACATTCAGTCGCTATTGTTGTGCAGGAAAATACAGCAGCTATTTTGTACACAGTAAGGCCCCACAATCAGCAAATGAATGAATGAGCAGATAATCTGTTTTTGGCAATATTGGTTCATGGATTCAAAGCAGCCAGCACACAGGTAGAACTAGAACTAGGGGGTATGATCTTAGAATAAGGGGCCGCCCATTTAGAACTGAGATGAGGAGAAATTTCTTCTCTCAGAGGGTTGTGAATCTGTGGAGTTTGCTGCCTCAGAGAACTGTGGAAGCTGGGACATGGAATAAATTTAAGACAGAGATAGACAGTTTCTTAAATGATAGGGGATAATGGGGAGCAGGCAGGGAAGTGGAGCTGAGTCCATGATCAGATCAGCCATGATATTGAATGGTGGAGCAGGCTCGAGGGGCCTTATGGCCTACTCCTGTTCCTATTTCTTATGTTCTTATGTTTAGCTCCCTTGCCCTGATATTGGTGGCCTTGCTGCCCACTGCCGCTTGCTGCCACCGACTGCCGCCGAGTTTTGCTGCCGTTTTCCTCTCTCTCCCAGTTTCCACTTGGGCTGGAGCGGGCGGGAAGGGAGCACCGCTGGGAACTGCCCGCTGATGTCCTCTGGCAGCCAAGTCACGTAAGTGGCCTCCCGCCCACCGAGCTGCCAGATTGATGCGGGCGGGAGTCAGCGCCAGCAGTGGGAAGGACTGCTGCATGGAGGCTGCTCTTACCCCGCCGGTAGGTATGAAGACATGAAAGAAAAGATTAGTGAACACCTTTAAAAACATTTTTTTACAGTGACTTACCTGGATGGGGTCCCCTGAAGGTGTTCCGGTGTTTTGTTTTGTTAATATTTTTTAATTTTCAGAGCTCCCCTCTCCCTGGGCCCGACTCCATCCTCGGCTGCACTTGGGCGGCAAGCTCATTTGCCGCCGAGATTGAGAGTTCACGCCCGCTGCCACCCAGATTGATGGCGTAAGTCGTTATTTTGCCGCCAGGTGGTACTGCCACCTCTTTTAGAGAAATCTTTCAGCCAAAGTACTGCCTGGTCTCTTGGCGGCCATCGGCAGTCCTTTGAGTTGCAAATGGGTGGGCCTTGCAGCTCATGAAAACCAGGGCCATTTTCCTCTTCAAATAGTCCCATGGAATATTTTACATCCACCCAAGCAGACAGATGGGGCTTTTGTTTAATATCTCATGCAAAAGATGGCACCTCCAACGTAAGAACATAAGAATTAGAAACAGGAGTAGGCCACCTAGCCCCTCGAGCCGGCTCCGCCATTCAACAAGATCATGGCTGATCTGGCCGTGGACTCAGCTCCACTTACCCGCCCGCTCCCCGTAACCCTTAATTCCCTTATTGGTTAAAAATCTATCTATCTGTGACTTGAATACATTCAATGAGCTAGCCTCAACTGCTTCCTTGGGCAGAGAATTCCACAGATTCACAACCCTCTGGGAGAAGAAATTCCTTCTCAACTCGGTTTTAAATTGGCTCCCCCCGTATCTTGAGGCTGTGCCCCCTAGTTCTAGTCTCCCCGACCAGTGGAAAAAACCTCTCTGCCTCTATCTTGTCTATTCCTTTCATGATTTTAAATGTTTCTATAAGGTCACCCCTCATCCTTCTGAACTCCAACGAGTAAAGACCCAGTCTACTCAATCTATCATCATAAGGTAACCCCCTCATCTCCGGAATCAGCCTAGTGAATTGTCTCTGTACCCCCTCCAAAGCTAGTATATCCTTCCTTAAATATGGTGACCAAAACTGCACGCAGTACTCCAAATGCGGCCTCACCAATACCCTATACAGTTGCAGAAGGACCTCCCTGCTTTTGTACTCCATCCCTCTCGCAATGAAGGCCAACATTCCATTCGCCTTCCTGATTACCTGCTGCACCTGCAAACTAACTTTTTGGGATTCATGCACAAGGACCCCCAGGTCCCTCTGCACCGCAGCATGTTGTAATTTCTCCCCATTCAAATAATATTCCCTTTTACTGTTTTTTTTCCCAAGGTGGATGACCTCACACTTTCCGACATTGTATTCCATCTGCCAAACCTTAGCCCATTCGCTTAACCTATCTAAATCTCTTTGCAGCCTCTCTGTGTCCTCTACACAACCCGCTTTCCCACTAATCTTTGTGTCATCTGCAAATTTTGTTACACTACACTCTGTCCCCTCTTCCAGGTCATCTATGTATATTGTAAACAGTTGTGGTCCCAGCACCGATCCCTGTGGCACACCACTAACCACCAATTTCCAACCCGAAAAGGACCCATTTATCCCGACTCTCTGCTTTCTGTTAGCCAGCCAATTCTCTATCCATGCTAATACATTTCCTCTGACTCCGTATACCTTTATCTTCTGCAGTAACCTTTTGTGTGGCACCTTATCGAATGCCTTTTGAAAATCTAAATACACCACATCCATCGGTACACCTCTATCCACCATGCTCGTCATATCCTCAAAGAATTCCAGTAAATTAGTTGAACATGATTTCCCCTTCATGAATCCATGCTGCGTCTGCTTGATTGCACTATTCCTATCTAGATGTCCCGCTATTTCTTCCTTAATGATAGTTTCAAGCATTTTCCCCACTACAGATGTTAAGCTAACTGGCTTATAGATACCTGCCTTTTGTCTGCCCCCTTTTTTAAACAGAGGCGTTACATTAGCTGCTTTCCAATCTGCTGGTACCTCCCCAGAGTCCAGAGAATTTTGGTAGATTATAACGAATGCATCTGCTATAACTTCTGCCATCTCTTTTAATACCCTGGGATGCATTTCATCAGGACCAGGGGACTTGTCTACCTTGAGTCCCATTAGCCTGTCCAGCACTACCCCCCTAGTGATAGTGATTGTCTCAAGGTCCTCCCTTCCCACATTCCTGTGACCAGCAATTTTTGGCATGGTTTTTGTGTCTTCCACTGTGAAGACCGAAGCAAAATAATTGTTTAAGGTCTCAGCCATTTCCACATTTCCCATTATTAAATCCCCCTTCTCATCTTCTAAGGGACCAACATTTACTTTAGTCACTCTTTTCCGTTTTATATATCGGTAAAAGCTTTTACTATCCGTTTTTATGTTTTGCGCAAGTTTACCTTCGTAATCTATCTTTCCTTTCTTTATTGCTTTCTTAGTCATTCTTTGCTGTCGTTTAAAATTTTCCCAATCTTCTATTTTCCCACTAACCTTGGCCACCTTATGCGCATTGGTTTTTAATTTGATACTCTCCTTTATTTCCTTGGTTATCCACGGCTGGTTGTCCCTTCTCTTACCGCCCTTCTTTTTCACTTGAATATATTTTTGTTGAGCACTATGAAGGAGCTCCTTAAAAGCCCTCCACTGTTCCTCAATTGTGCCACCATTTAGTCTGTGTTTCCAGTCTACTTTAGCCAACTCTGCCCTCATCCCACTGTAGTCCCCTTTGTTTAAGCATAGTACGCTCATTTGAGACACTACTTCCTCACCCTCAATCTGTATTACAAATTCAACCATACTGTGATCACTCATTCCGAGAGGTTCTTTTACTAGGAGATCGTTTATTATTCCTGTCTCATTACACAGGACCAGATCTAAGATAGCTTGCTCCCTTGTAGGTTCTGTAACATACTGTTCTAAGAAACAATCCCGTATGCATTCTATGAATTCCTCCTCCAGGCTACCCCATGTAATTTGATTTGACCAATCGATATGTAGGTTAAAATCCCCCATGATTACTGCCGTTCCTTTTTCACATGCCTCCATTATTCCCTTGATTATTGCCCGCCCCATCGTGAAGTTTTTATTTGGGGGCCTATAAACTACGCCCACCAGTGACTTTTTCCCCTTACTATCTCTAATCTCCACCTACAATGATTCAACATTTTGTTCATTAGAGCCAATATCGTCTCTCACAACTGCCCTGATATCATCCTTTATTAACAGAACTACCCCACCTCCTTTCCCTTCTTGTCTATCTTTCCGAATCGTCAGATACCCCTGTATGTTTAATTCCCAGTCTTGGCCACCCTGCAACCACGTTTCTGTAATGGCCACCAAATCATACCCATTTGTAATGATTTGTGCCGTCAACTCATTTACTTTACTTCGAATGCTGCGTGCGTTTAGGTAGAGTGTTTTAATACTAGTTTTTAAACCATGATTTTTAGTTTTCACCCCTCCTGCAGCCCCTTTATATTCAGTGGCCCTTTTTGTTTTTTGCCTTGGGTTTCTCTGCCCTCCACTTTTACTCATCTCCTTTCTGTCTTTTGCTTTTGTCTCCTTTTTGTTTCCCTCTGTCTCCCTGCATTGGTTCCCATCCCCCTGCCATATTAGTTTAACTCCTCCCCAACAGCACTAGCAAACACTCCCCCTAGGACATTGGTTCCGGTCCTGCCTAGGTGCAGACTGTCCGGTTTGTACTGGTCCCACCTCCCCCAGAACCGGTTCCAATGCCCCAGGAATTTGAATCCCTCCCTGCTGCACCACTGCTCAAGCCACGTACTCATCTGAGCTATCCTGCGATTCCTACTTTGACTAGCACGTGGCACTGGTAGCAATCCTGAGATTACTACTTTTGAGGTCCTACGTTTTAATTTAGCTCCTAGCTCCTTAAATTCGTCTCGTAGGACCTCATCCTTTTTTTTACCTATATCGTTGGTACCAATGTGCACCACGACAACTGGCTGATCACCCTCCCTTTTCAGAATGTCCTGCACCCGCTCCGAGACATCCTTGACCCTTGCACCAGGGAGGCAACATACCATCCTGGAGTCTCGGTTGCGGCCACAGAAATACCTATCTACTCCCCTTACAATCGAATCCCCTATCACTATCGCTCTCCCACTCTTTTTCCTGCCCTCCTGTGCAACAGAGCCAGCCACGGTGCCATGAACTTGGCTGCTGCTGCCCTCCCCTGATGAGTCATCCCCCTCAACAGTACTCAAAACAGTGTATCTGTTTTGCAGGGGGATGACCGCAGGGGACCTCTGCACTACCTTCCTTGCACTGCTCTTCCTGCTGGTCTTCCATTCCCTAGCTGGCTGTGGACCCTTCACCTGCGGTAAGACCAACTCGCTACACGTGCTACTCATGTCATTCTCAGCATCGTGGATGCTCCAGAGTGAATACACCCTCAGCTCCAATTCCGCAACGCGGTCTGTCAGGAGCTGGAGGCGGATACACTTCCCGCACACGTAGTCGTCAGGGACACCGGAAGTGTCCCTGAGTTCCCACATGGTACAGGAGGAGCATATCACGTGACCGAGCTCTCCTGTCATGACTTAACCCTTAGATACACTTAAATTGGCAACAACAATGTTAAAGTTTACTCATTGTTATAGAAGAGAAAAAAGAAAAACTACTCACCAATCCAGCCAATCACTTACCCCCTTGGCTGTGACGTCACCTTTCTGTTTCTTTCTACTTCTTTTTTGCCTTCTCCCTGTAGCTGCACCGGCCACTCGCCGACCCCGGAACTCACGCCTCAGCGACACACCTCCTCACGCTGCTCCCGACTGCCGCCACATTGAGCCTTTATAGCAGCACTCCCTCAGTACTAATTGAAATGTCAACCTAGATTATGCGCTCAAGTCTGTCATGGGGCTTGAACCCATAACCTTCTGATTCAAAGATATATAGTGTTCTCAACTGAGTAAAGCTGAATTGTATTTATTAAGGACACAGAAATAGCTCCCATGAAGGTTATACGAAGAAAATTTCAGAAAACAACATTTTGGGATACAGTATTTGAGTAATTTGACTCATGCATAACATATGGTAAGTGTAGCATGCTTGGGAGGAAGAAGTGATTTTTGGACCTCTGGTTCCCAAAGCGCTCCACCACTGGGGTTTTCCTTGTACCATGTTTGGGTCTGTTGTCGACTAATTGATAAAGATTGATTGCCGCGATTAGTCAACAACTCCCATTATCGGTGTATCATGCAGCTATCAGGATGGTAGAAGGTGAACTAGATGGACCTTGGACTTTTTTCATCAAGCAGTAGCTAAGTTACACAGGACCGAAGATTCCAGGTTCAATTCTGATCTGTGGTGGACTAGTTATCTTAGCCTGAGCAGCAGTATGTGGTGCTACAATTGATTTCATTACTTGGGAGAGAAAAAGATCAGCAAAGGTTCCTGCTCCTAAATTCTATCTAGTGACCCCCTCCTCTGCTGGGACGTGCATGTGTGTGGACATTGGGTGAAGTCAGAATTGGACTTACCCGTGATGGGTTTTGTGCCTGCTGATACTCACCGTCCAGGTTCACGTGAAAAATTGGCCACTAGGGTGAGGTATTGGAGACCTGGTCACACCGGTGGAGCTATATCTGAGAAAATGCTGGTATGTCGGGGGGCAAGGGGAGAAAACTGGAGAGAAGGAAGAAAGGAAATAATTTATTCTCAAGGCGCAACTCTCTGAATGTGCAGCAAGAAGCTTTGCCCACCTGCCATGCAGATCAAGAAATGAACAGATTATGGGCACTTTCTCAATGCATGTGATGGGAACGTAAAGTTTTGTGCCACTAATGAGCATTCGGAAAACCAGCCCTACAGTTTTAAATACCTCCTGTTGATTTCTGTAGTACGTTATATAATTGCTGATTCTTTCATCTCCGCAATGAATTTTATAAACATCTTCTTTCACATCAGGGTGACTTTAGTGGAAGTAATGGTTAGTTATTCAATAGACAGTGCACACATCATATTGTGCTCTTATACTACTGAAGATTAATATCTACATATCTCAAGGGTGATGAGCGCCAATATTAAGCTGTCACATCTGCCCTTGAATAACTTATTTATTCTACAGCCTGGCTGTTAGTAATGATTTATTCATCTTGTTTGTTTTATGTATTACCAGTTCCTTCAAACAACTTTTTCCCAGAGCTGATGTATTTGGAATAACAAACTGTGTCTAACCAGAAAAATAGCTTATCCAATTTTGAGGAATTGTTTGAGGAAATGTCTTTCCGTGTGGTCGGTGAAAAACCACATGGCATGGTCTACGTAGCTTTCCTAAAGCCTTCCATAAAACTTCCTTGCAAAAGTTTGCCGAGAACCAGTGGGAATTCAAGGCAAAGCAAGAGGGTGGATAAAGAACTAGCTGAGAAAAAAAGAGGTGGTGGGTGCTTGTTAGAGGATTGCTGCCAGGGTGAGGGGAAGTACTATGTGGAGTGTCACGGGCTTCAGTACTGTTTCCAGTCTACATTAACGGATTCAGAAACCCAGTGCAAACTGGTCAGTTTTGCAGTTGGCATTAAACTGTAGGTGGGGCAGTTCAGTCAGAGAAAGCAAATGGACAAATCCAGGGCAGATGAAGCTCAATATAGACAAGAGCAAGTGCATTGGAAGAAAAAATGAGTATCACAATATACAATGGATGGTGTAGAAGTAACTAACTGTTGAGCAGAATGGGATCTGGAGGTAATTATAGGTTTGGCAATTACTACATCACTGTGGGGCAGTAATAAACAAAGCAAATCGAATGCCAAATTATCAAGTCAGTTAAGTACAGAAAGAAATTACATCTTTATATAGCACCTTTCCAACTTCAGGATGTCTCCGAGCACTTCACAGCAAATTAAGTAGTTTTGAAGTGTTGTGAAGTTGACAAATGCAGCAGCCAATTTGTGCACAGAGAGGTCCCACAAATAGCAAAGAGATAAATGACTGGAGTTATTATCAAAGAGTGATCCAGGTTTGGTCTTCAGATAGGCTAAAGGAGACAAAAATCTCAAACTCACGCAAGGGACAGATGATGAAATGGGAGAATATAGGCCTGGAGTTTCTGCTAGGTTGCATTGTTTTTTGCAGCGCAAGTCGCCTGAAAATGGTCAAACCATTACGTAGAGCACAATTAAAAACCCAAGCAGTCATTTTTTTTGTTGACAAATTTATCATGGAGTCAACAAATTCCCTGGTCTTGATAACTTCTACATTGATACTTGATAAAGCAACTTCTACCATTTCAAGTGCAAATTACATCCAGTGCGTTCAGTTTGTGTGACTTTTACGGTAGTTCAAAAAACATTGTCCTAGAAGCTGGCCCATAAAACTGGCCACACCCTCAAATCGAATTTATCACCCTTGAGTTTCTGCTAATTGTGTCCGTTTGCGAGCCATCGAGGAGACCCTTAAAATTAAGCTGCTTTTTAAGCACAAGGACACTAATTGGCATGTTTTAAAAACTTTTGAATGTAATTTTTTTTTAATTACTAAGAAACTGACTACTGTACATCAATATATCCAGCAGATGGTACTGTATAGTTATTAAAGTCATTTTGCAGTGATTTTAAAATCAGCTTACTCACATGTGGTGGATTAGACACCGATTTAAAAATGCTTATTTTTTGTGGTTAAACCCATTTTCGGCTGTATTAATTAAACTGCACCGGGTTACCACTCTTAAATACATCAAGGCATATTTTTTTAAGTAATAGGTATTTTTGTAAAGATTACATTCTAATACACTGCCCAATTGGGCTGGTTCATGGCAGATATTAAATTCGGCGATGTGCAAATGAGTTTGAGCAGAAACTTGAGGATAATAAACACTCCTCAAAACTAGTGCAACTTTGGTTGCAATTTGCGCCCAAAGTGGAAATTCCAGGCCTATATGTTTGTTTCAAAAATTCGAATATGGTCAAAATGGCTTCCCTCATCTTTATCCCTCTTTGTGGTAGATTTTTGTCTGACACCAGCAGAAACAACATAAAGTTGAGTAGATGGGTATTACATTTTAGTCGGAATAGGGAGGTCACTTATTACTTGGAGGGTGCATGTCTAGATGGGCTAGAGGAACAAAGCGATCTCGGAGTACAAATACACAAATCACTAAAAGTTGCAAGGCCATAAAAAAGCAAACCAAGCACTGGGGTTTATTTCTAAAGGTATAGAATTGAAAAGTAAGGAAGTTATGTTAAACCTGTATCGAACCTTGGTTAGACAACTCTTTAAGTAGTGCGTACAGTTCTGGTCGCCACATTATAAAAAGGATATAGAGGCACTGGAGAGGGTGCAGAGAAGATTTACAAGGATGATACCAGAATTGCAAGAATATACATTTCAGGACAGGATGAACAGGCTGTGTCTCTTTTCTCTTGAAAAAAGAAGGCTGCGGGATGACCTAATAGAGGTCTTTAAAATTATAAAAGGTTTTGATAGAGAGAATGTTTCCACTTGTAGGGAAGAGAATAACCAGAGGTCATCACTATAAGATAGTCACCAAGAAATTCAGTGGGGAATTCAGAAGAAACTTCTTTACCCAAAGAATGTTGAGAATGTGGAACTTGCTAACACGGAGTGGTTGAAGCGAATAGTATAGATGCATTTAAGAGGAGGCTAGACAAGCATTGGAGGGCGAAGGGAAAAGAGGGTTATGCGGATAGACTTAGATGAGGAAAGACGGGAGGAGGCTCGAGTGGTGGATAAATGGTGGCATGGACTGGTTGGGCTGAATGATCTGTTTCTGTGCCGTATATCCTATGTAATCCTATGTAAACTCACAATGACTTTTAAATTCTTCCAGTTATCGGTCACCTGTGCGCAGTGTTGTCCGTGGTGGTCGCTGGGATATCAGAGGTGCACAGGAGGAACTTTCTGCTTGTGGAGCAGATGCTATCTGGAAAGGTGCTCCTTGTGTCTTCAATGCCCTGTTTCCACCTCGCTCCTCAGTATCTTTTGCTCGGAATTGCTGAGGCACTGGTCACACCTGCTTGTAAGTACAAGTCGGTAATGTGATTAGTGATTCGTTTTAGAAATGATTTCCAAAACTTTACTTTTGCAAATTTCCCAAAATCTTTTTTTAACTCCAGTAGTTTGACAAATGTTTTAATTTTGATTCACAGGGTAGATTTTATGGTTTAACACTCAATGCACAGATCTTCATGCATCCTAGCTCATTAGGAAGAGATTGTGCTGAAATCTAGGAGCAAGGGTAATGCGTTGTCTGCTTAACAAGCCTCCAAAAATTGAAATGTTTCTAATGGAAGGAATAACAGAAATGCTCACTTTAATGGGGTAATATTGTAATGATCTGCTTTTGGTGTGGAGCCTTGCTGGACAGGAGTGCACTGCACCAACTCAATAAGCACTTTGGCAGAACCTTCCAACCCTGCTACCTCTACCACCGAGAAGGACAAGAGCAGCAATGTCATGGGACCACCATCACCTCCGAGTCCTGGATTGGACAAATATCATCGTTCCTTCATTGTTATTGGGTTAAAATCCTGGAATTCCCTACCTTGTACCATTGTCGGAGCACCATCTTCACAGGGAATGCAGAGGTTGAAGATGAAGGCCCACTACCACCTCTTCAGATTCAATAAATGTGACCTTGCCAATGACAACCACATCCCAAGAAATGCGCTTTTTATGTGCAGAATGATTTGCCCTGTGAATGAGGTTATTGTGGAGGGCAGCTAATTGCGGTCACTGTTGGTGAGGGTGTACTTGGTCAATTTCCTTTCTACTGCTCCCGTAGAACATTAGGCTTGATTTTCTAAGTTGTGTTGCAGTGGAGGAACCACTCAAGGGGCTAGATGGCCTACTCCTGTTCCTAATTCTTAAAAAAAAATTCTTATGTGAACATTGGGATTTTCCGTCAATGAACCTTACTGTCCTGACATGTACGACTGATGGCCAAAGCTCCCTACTGCTGGCACAAGCACAGAACATCATTCCCAATATGTATAAAATATAAATTCATATTCCAGCTATGCTGTTCTCTCCGCAAAATATTGTATACAGCCCTCAACGAATGCACTTAAAGCAATTTCCTCATAATGGTCTACTCCCCAATAATCTTTTAATATGGCAGCTAAACCACTTCTAAAATAGAATTCACTGAAATTCATCTTCAGCTCATTTTGTATTATCAAACTGTTGTCTTAAACAATTAGTGTGCAGGAATTCCATTCACAGTTTTAATTTCCACAGAGACTTCATATTTTGTCATATAAGATTGGCTAATGCTTATATGTACAAATGAATTGATTAAAATACAGATGTTAATTAAAATGGTCTATTTCAAGCAAGCAGCAGTGAAAAGGAACCAACGTTCCATGGCATTGAAACATAAACCACTCTGAAAGTGAATTAGTTACTTTAAGTGGTTGAGTCTTATTCTTACCTTTGTTTACAGGTACACTGATTACATTCAGACTATCTCCAAGGAGCATTCGAGGCATTGCAATGCATTTCATGACTCTCTTCAATGGTGCAGGCTGCTTTGTGGGAGCAATTATTATTCAAACTATCTACCAAATATCTGGAGGTAAGAGCAGTTATTTACAGGATGTACTTAAAGGAAATTCCATGATTTCACTTTGAATGCAGTTAAAAAGCATAACTTAGCACAGGAAGGCTATGATACAACCACAAATGACTTTAAACATAGGCTGAAGTGTAGGTCTTGTGTTGAGTTATAAAGTTGGTGTTGATGAGCTTCAGAGTTCTTTCTCCAAAGCTTTCTGTTCTTTGTTAGTGTTGCTTAAGAATGATTTAGAAGCCTGTTTTCTGCCATTGGAAACTTTTGAAGAACACATTTTGCTCAAGCCTCTAAACAA
Source organism: Pristiophorus japonicus (assembly GCF_044704955.1). NCBI lineage: Eukaryota > Metazoa > Chordata > Chondrichthyes > Pristiophoridae > Pristiophorus > Pristiophorus japonicus. The sequence goes on along the minus strand of NC_091989.1, from coordinate 61,537,003 downwards.
ATGATGGAACTTCACAACCAGGCTTCAATCTGGTGAGATGTCTCTGGAACAGCAGGACTTAGATATGTCAATGCAAAGCTACTGAATTGTTAGTGTTCAGGTAGAAACACCTGGGGTCATTTTAACCTAACCCAGCTGACAAGAAACCTACTGGATTGGGTCAAATGCCACTTTTACACCCCGCCCGATTTTACTCATACATCGAATGATATTGACTTTCAAACCTTGATGGCCTATCCAATCAAATGGCCCTTTATTATCGAATGCAACTCGCCTGACGTTACATCACTGACCAGGTGTCCAAGAATATAGGGGCTGAAATTGCCCCGCGCTGGATTTGGGGTGGTCATTTCACTAAAACTGATTTTGTTTTTGCACCAGCGCAGCCCCGTCACAGATTTATTATTATAATAATAACTTTTATTTATATAGCGCCTTTAACGTAGTAAAACGTCTCAAGGCGCTTCACAGCAGTGTTATAAGACAAAACAGATAAATTTGACACCGAGCCACAAAAGAAGAAATTAAGGCAGATGACCAAAAGCTTGGTTAAAGAGGTAGGTTTTAAAGAAGGAAAGAGAGACAGAGGGATTTAGGGACACAGTTCCAGAGCTTAGGGCCCAAACAGCTGAAGGCACGGCCACCGATGGTTGAGCAGTTATAATGAGGGATGTTCAAGAGGGCAGAATTCGAGGAGCGCAGACATCTTGTGGGGTTGTGAAGCTTAAAAAGATTATAGAGATAGGGAGGGGCAAGGCCATGGAGTGATTTGTAAACAAGGATGAGAATTTTGAAATCGAGGTGTTGTTTAACTGGGAGTCATTGTAGGTCAGAAAGCACAGGGGTGATGGGTGATCGTGACTTGGCGCGAGTTAGGACACGGGCTGCTGAGTTTTGGATGACCTCAAGTTTATGTAGTATAGAATGTGGGAGGCCGGCCACGAGTGAGTTGGAGCAGTCAAGTCGAGAGGTAAAAAAGACATGAATGAGGGTTTCAGCAGCAGAAGAGCTGAGGCAGAAGCGGAGGCGGGCAATGTTACGGAAGTGGAAAAAGGTGGCTTTAGTTATGCCGCTGATATGTGGCTGGAAACTCATTTCAGGGTCAAATATGACATCTAGGTTGCAAACAGTCTTGTTCACCCTCAGATTGATGCTAGGGAGAGAGATGGAGTCAGTGGTTAGGGAACGCAGTTTGTGGCAGGGACCAAATATAATGGGGTGAATAGTCCGACGTCCTGGGCCTGAACGAAGTTTCTACGGATTTGGGAAGGCATCGGAAAAGTCGATTTTCAGCGCGCAATGCGCATGCGCTGAAAACCGGCTTTTCCGATCTGTTAAGCTGGAACTTAACAGATCATCCGCAGATCGGGAGTGAGGACATTTGCATGGGCAAGATTGCGGGATTTATGCATATCTTGCCCAGCAAATGTCTTCAAAAATCTTGCGCCTGAAAGTAACATAGCCTATATTTACAAACACAAGTGCTTAAAAACACACATACACAATAAAATTAAATAAAATAAACACATTGTATTGTTAAAAACTCTGCCCACTGAGGTAAGTTTATTTTTAACCCGAATTACAAAACTTTTTTAAAAATCCGAAATATATTGTTTTTTTCTAAGACATTTATTAACTTTAATTTCAATTAATTTTAATTATGTGAGGTCTGTTTTTTATTTTTTATTAGTGTGTGTTTGTTTTTTTCCCATTAATAGCACTGAGAATTCATAGTTATCCGCGTCTCTGTGTTATTAATGGGAACCTGTGAACTACCTACCTGATTGGCTGAGCAGTCGCACGTGACTGCATCTTCTGCGTCGGAACCCTCTGGGCAGGAGTGCGTTTTGCAGCGCGGGAGGAGAAGGCCTCCCCACCGGAATCCGGGGCGCCTCCTAGACCACCAGGTACTTTCATTAAAAATCTCCGGTCGGAAGCCTCCAACCGGAATTTTCGGGCCAATGGCTTCGGTCTTCCCAATATTTAATTGGAGAAAATTTCTGCTCATCCAGTACTGAATGTCGGACAAGCAGTCTGACAATTTAGATACCAAGCAGGGGTCGAGAGAAGTGGTGCAGTGTGTCATCAGCGTACATGTGGAAACTGACTCCGTGTTTTCGGATGATATCTCCAAGTGGCAGCATATAGATGAGAAATAAGAGGGGGCCAAGGACAAATCCATGGGAGACACCAGAAGTAACGATGCGGGAGTGGGAAGAGAAGCCATTGCAGGAGATTTTCTGGCTACGATTAGATGGATAAGAATGTAATTAGATGAGTGCAGTCCCACCCAGCTGAACGTTGGAGGAAGATGAAGTGGTCAACTGTGTCAAAGGCTGCAGACAGGTCCAGAAGGATGAGGAGGGATAGTTTACCCTTGTCACACTCACAAAGGATGTCATTTGCGACTTTGATCAGAGACGTTTTGTTACTGTGGCAAGGGCGAAAACCAGATTAAAGGGATTCAAACATTGAATTCATGAAAAGATGGTCACGGATTTAGGAGGCGACGATACTTTCAAGTACTTTGGACAGGAAAGGGAGGTTGGAGATGGGGCGATAGCTAGCAAGCAAAGTGAGATCAAGAGTTGTTTTTTTGGGCTTTTTGATTTAAAAAAAAACTGTTTCCTGTGGTAACGGAATGCTCCCCCGGGTTTGGGTGGCGCTCACAGGTCACGACGGTCAGCACATCAGCACCGCAGTGATGCCTCACAACGTACCCACTTCTTTTAAAAGGGAGGGTCACTGCAAACTCTGCAAACTCTGCAACCTCTTTCGTGGCAAACACTGGGCCACCAGGGAGGGTGTCAGCCGGGCCAGCGGCCAAGCACCCAGGAGGGGGTGCAGGGCTGCATGCTGGTGGCCCGGTCACTTCAGTGGAAGCCTCCAGCAATAGGCAGCCCTCCCTTAGTACAGCACTGAAGTGTCAACCTGAACTCTATGCTGAGGACCTCTGGTGCAATGTAAACCACAGCCTCGTAACTTGGAGAGAGGATTGCTAACACTGAAGAACGCTAACACTGTAGTAAGCTAGAAACAAGAAGATGGAATTCAGCTCATTCTATCACTCAGGCTTTTGTTATTTCCCTGCCCCTCCCCACCACCCCCAACACAGACATTTTTTTCTTATTCAAAAATCAAACAATATCCCTCTTAGTCTTTTCCCTTGTAATAGGGAGTATATTTAATTTCCTTAGTCTCTCTTCATAACTGGTAGATCCAAGACCTGGGATCATCTTGATTGCTTTTCTCTGAATTCTTTCCCCTGCTTCAACATCCTTTCTGAAGCAGAGGGACTCAGCTGGAGACAATATTCTATATGCGGTCTCGCTAACACCTTGCATGAAGTGTCAACAACACTTCCTTGGATTTATATTCTCTGGATCTACTTAAATACCCCGACATTGTTTTAACCTTTGAAGCTGCTGCCATGCACTGAGAAAATAATGTCAGTGTTTAGTCAGATGTTATACTGAGATCGTGTTGGGAATCCCATTTAATTATATATCCTTCTTTTCTAATCATATTTAATATTTTTAATACAAATCATACCACCTCACATTTATCAATATTAAGTCCTGATTCTGATTCATCTGCCAAGTTGCAAAGCCTTTGTGCATTCCTTTGAATTTTATCCCTTTCCTCTGATCTTTTCCACTTCATTTGGCATAATCTGCAAACTTAGATAGTTTATTTTTAATACTTTATGCAGGATCATTTATAAATATTTTGTGATTCACAGAGGCCCCCAGGAGTAATCCCTGGAGAACTCCACTGGTCACAGTTATCCAATTAGAATGACCACATTGATCACTGCCCTTGTGTGCTCTTATTCAGCTAGTTGTTATCCCATTTATAGCATCATCCCTCACCCAACAGCTGTGCGCTCTGTTTAAAGGGAACCTGGATTAAACCTGATTATTAATGCAACAGTTTTAACAAAAAAACTACTTAAACCAGCCAAAAATACTCACCCTGAAAAGATGAATATGTAGATTTTTTTAAACAAAATTATATTTTTTTTAAGTATCTAATTTTTAAATGGCCATTTCATTTTTCAGAGAAAATGTCAGTTTAAGTACCATACATTGAGTTAATGAGCATCTTGTTAATGGGAACATTCATTTAAAGAGAACATTTGTTCAGTCAGTGATTCATTCCCCACATTCTCTGCAGTATTTGCTTAATATGAATGATTGGATAAAGGGAATGTTTTGCCCATAGTATTTTCATTATTAAGCGGTTTCTACCAGATCGGACATTTTCGTCAACGTTAATTGTTTCAACTTTTCTTGGCTGGAGATCTCTTCTGAATCAAAATTATGCATAAAAATAATTAGAATCGGGCAGGTTTTATCAAGCACAACTGGAATGATGGTGTCCCTTGAATGTGCGACAGATAGAAGTGGGATTCATTCTGATCGGGGCTGGATCGATTCAGTTGGTTTCATTACTTTGCTGTTTCCTTTTACACTGGCTATTGCTTCCTCATCAGGTAATTGGTTTCCAAATAATCTGAATGTTGGGAATTTGGATAAATTCTTTTTCCTCGTGGCTGCGTTCATGCTTCTAAACCTTCTGGGATTCTGGCGAATTTCTCACAGGTATTTACATTGAGAGGAAAGTCCATGCTTCACTTTGTTTTGTTGCAGACAAATAATATCTCTGCCCTGTCACACAGGTACAGAGACCTTCACCAGGAAGATGACCAGTGTGTTAAAGGAAGTCTTATGGAGAAACTAATAGAACATGAAAAGTCTCTGAAATTCTATGACAGTGTGCTGGAATGTTCCTCCACCTTCTATCCTGTGGAGATAGTTCTATGAGAACAAGTCCAAAGTGGGTGGTGCTGGCATTACCTGTGTTTAAAGAGACAGCCTGATTCTCTTAAATATGTATTACCATAAACTGTGCCAAGGAAAGGATACCTGATTTTTATTTTATATAACTATGCTTGTCAACTTGTGGCCTTACTCTGAAGTACCAACGCTTTTAAATGCAGTCGTTGCCAATGTTTGTAACTGTTGTGTTGTCAGTTCTGCAAATGCGCCTATTCTCACACATGCAGATATTTCCGCCTGTCCCCCGCTCTCCCCAAAATGGGAAATGCAATCAAATTCTCCAAAGAATATCAGTACCAGTCAGTGCAAAATCTGACTCATCTTCCTTTGCAGTGATTTTCCCAGAAGCTGGCATCATTTTGGATGAGAGGCCTGCTATTGTCACTTCCTATTTCGTTTTATGTTTTTTTTTTGGTTGGCAAACTGAAATAATGATATGAACTTGTGCAATTTTACAAATGAAACAAAATTAAATATTTGGGCAAATAAAAAATATTTTTGTACAGTGTAGATTTATATAATAGTTTAATATGTCAGTAATATTTCATTTGCATCTGGTATTTTTCCTTATGTAAAAATATTACATTTCATACTACAAAAATAGTTTAATTTAGAAACTACTAATGCGTGAACAATATTACAATGATGGAAAAAGTTTTAAAAAAAATAAATGCAATCTATTTCAAAGCTAGTACTGCTGTAAATTCCACCTGCCGAAAGTACAGGAGTTGTCTGGTGTTGTCGAGTCCATTCCGTTTCAAAGGACAAATCTTTATTAATCATGCCATTCACACGTGTATTATTATTATTAGTTCTTTCACAATGACTGGAGCTGAGATAGAATACTCTGAACGCAAAAGACACACGTCATTTACAGCTCAATGTTAATTACAGTTCTGGGTGAGCGCTTGGATCAATTACCATTAGAGCCAGTTTTTGTTTATGTCTAGGCACTGTAACCATTAGTTATGTGCCTTTTTGTCCTGAAATGCAGCAACATAACTATGCAGAAGATCTTTTGATGGCAGCTGTTTCTTGTGAGGAGGACCAGTTTGTTGTTAGTCCATCAACAGATTTTCTCGGTATCTTCAACACTCGATGCTGCAATGGTCATAGAGTTAAAGGCTTTCATAGGATTACATATGACATACAGCACAGAAACAGGCCATTCGGCCCAACCAGTCCATGCCGGCATTTATGCTCCATTCGAGCCTCCTCCCGTCTTTCCTCATCTAACTCTATCAGCGTAATTTCCTATTCTCTTCTCCCTCAGATGCTTCTCTAGCCTCCCCTTAAATGCATCGATTCTATTCGCTTCCACCATTCCCTGTGAGAGCGAGTTCCACATTCTCACCACTCTTTGGATAAAGAAGTTTCTTCTGAATTCCCCATTGGATTTCTTGGTGACTATCTTATATTGATAGTCTCTGGTTATTCTTTTCCCTGCAAGTGGAAACATTCTCTCTCTATCCACTCTAGCAAAACCTTTCATAATTTTAAAGACTTCTATTCGGTCACCCCTCAGCCTTTTTTTTTGAGAAAAGAGATCCATCCTGTTCATCCTTTCCTGAGATGTATACCATCAAAAATAACAATGGAATTGTGACTTGAAGGTCCCTGTTGCAGTTTTTGTGTTAGCTATCCAAGAGGAAGCAAATGCAACTAGAATTTTGTGCCCCCGCTACCAAATCATATTGGAAGAAGCCAAGAACAGTATGACGAGTGTATAGCACCATAAAGCTTGGGACAAAGGAAAACAAATCAGAACAAGTGTTTATCCAATAGGTGCATCTGAGATGTATCTAAGATGAGGTATCCATTCAGAAAGGCTAAACACCATCATTATAGGCAGTCCCTCGAAATCGAGGAAGACTTGCTTCCACTCCTAAAGTGAGTTCTTTGGTGGCTGAACAGTCCAACACGAGAGCCACAGACTCTGTCACAGGCGGGACAAATATTCGGCAGGGGAAGGGGGGGTGGGTGGCACTGGTTTACCACACACTCCTTCCGCTGCCTGCGCCTGATCTCTTCACGCTCACAGCGTTGAGATTCGAAGAGCTCAACGCCCTCCCAGATGCACTTTCTCCACCTAGGACAGTCTTCGGCCAGGGTCTCCCAGGTGTCACCAGGGAGGCTTTGAGGGTGTCCTTGTAACGCTTCCGCTGCCCACCTTTGGCTCGTTTGCCATGAAGGAGCTCTGCATATAGCAGTTGCTTAGGGAGTCTCGTGTCTGGCATGCGAACTAAGTGGCCTGCCCAGCGAAGCTGATCGAGAGTGGTTAGTGCTTCAATGCTGGGGATGTTAGCCTGGGCGAGGACACTGATGTTGGTGCATCTGTTCTCCCAGGGATTTGCAGGATCTTGCGGAGACATCGTTGGTGATATATCTCCAGCGATTTGATGTGTCCTCTGTAAGTCGTCCATGCCTCTGACCCATATAGGAGGGCGGGAATTACTACAGCCCTGTAGACCATGAGCTTGGTAGTAGGTTTGAGGGCACTTCGAACACTCTTTTCCTCAGGCGGCCGAAGGCTGCACTGACGCACTGGAGGCGATGTTGAATCTCCGCATCAATGTCTGCCTTTGTCAACAAGAGTCTCCCGAAGTATGGGAAGTGGTCCACGTTATCGAGAGCCGCGCCGTGAATCTTGATGACTGGGGGGCAGTGCTGTGCGGCGAGGACAGGTTGGTGTAGGACTTTTGTCTTACAGATGTTAAGTTTAAGGCCTATGCTTTCATATGCCTCGGTGAATGCATCGACTATATCCTGGAGTTCAGTCTCCGAATGTGCGCAGATGCAGGCATCATCCGCGTACTGCAGCTCAACGACAGAGGTTTGGGTGGTCTTCGACCTGGCCTGGAGACGGCATAGGTTAAACAGCTTCCCACTGGTTCTGTAGTTTAGTTCCACTCCGACGGGGAGCTTGTTAACAGTGAGGTGGAGCATGGCAGCGAGGAAGATTGAGAAGAGAGTTGGAGCGATGACGCAGCCCTGTTTGACCCTGGTCCGACGTGGAATGGATCTGTAACAGATCCGCTGGTAAGGATCACGGCCTGCATGTCATCGTGGAGCAGGCGAAGGATGTTGACAAACTTTTGGGGGCACCCAAAATGGAGGAGGATGCTCCATAAGCCCTCACAGTCGACAGTGTCAAAGGCCTTTGTAAGGTCGAAAAAGGCCATATATAAGGGCTGGCAGTTGTCGTGCTGCAGAGATCATGTCCGTTGTTCCCTGTAGGGGACGAAATCCACACTGTGACTCCGGGAGGAGCTCCTCGGCCACAGGGAGAAGGCGGTTGAGGAGGCCTCTAGCGACAACCTTCCCAGTGGTTGATAGCAGGGAGATTCCCTGTAGTTGCCACAGTCGGATTTGTTCCCCTTTTTAAAAATGGACATGATCACTGCATTTCTGAGACCCCCTGGCATGCTCTTCTCCCTCCAAATGAGAGAGATGAGGTCATGTATCCGCGCCAACAGCGCCTCTCAACCATATTTTAGCGCCTCAGCAGGAATTCCATCCGAACCCGTAGCCTTGTTATTCTTGAGCTGTTTTATGGCTTTGCCTACCTCTTGCAGCATTGGAGTTTCACTGAGGTGGTGACGGGTTGCATGCTGCGGGATGGAGTTGAGAACACTCGAGTCAAACGCAGAGTCTCGATTGAGGAGATCTTCAAAGTGCTCCTTCCAGCGGGCCCTGACAGACTTGGTGTCCTTGATGAGTGTTTCCCCGTTCTTTGCTAGGAGTGGGGTGAGGCCTTGGGAGTTTGGACCGTAGGTGGCCTTGACTGCAGTGAAGAATCCTCGTATGTCGTGGCTGTCGGCTAGTTGTTGTATCACCTGCGCATTCTCCATTCACCACTTGTTCTTTAGGTCCTGGGAATTTTGTTGGACCTCAGCCTTGAGCCGTCTGTAACATTGCTTTGTAGCACCCGAGTTTGGTTTTTGCTTGAGGCACAAAAATGCTCTGCGCTTATGATCTATTAGTTCTTGGATCTCCTGATCATTTTCATCAAACCAGTCCTGGTGTTTTCTGGTTGAGTAACCAAGTGTCTTTTCACAGGCACTGGTTATGGAGGCCTGGAGGGCAAACCAAGCGCTGTGGGCATTGAGCATCTTAGGGTCATCAAAGCACGCCAGATTGGCTGTGAGGCGCTGGCTGTATAGGGCTTTCTTAGCTGGGTCTTTAGGTGCCCCGGCATTAATTTTTTTGCGGCACTGCTTCTGCTGTCCCCTCTGCTTTGGGGCTATGTTAATATTGATGATAGATCGGATTAGGCGGTGGTCCGTCCAGCAGTCATCAGCTTTCGTCATGGCTCGGATGATGCGCACATCCTTGCACTCCATGGCTCGGACGATGACATAGTCCAGCAGGTGCCAATGTTTGGAGCGAGGGTGTTACCATGATGTCTTCTATTTGTCCCTCTGGCGGAACAGGGTGTTGGTGATGAGGAGTTCGTGCTCTAGACATTTTGTCAGGAGTAGGGTGCTGTTGGAGTTGGATTTCCCTACCCCCTCTCTGCCAATCACACCTCCCCAGAGGGCTGTGTCTTTGCCGATCCTAGCATTAAAGTCTTCGAGGAGGATCAATTTGTCATCCTTGGGGAGGCAAGACAGGGATGTCTTGAGGTTGGAATAAAAACCCTCTTTGGCCTCGTCCGTTGCATCGATTGTTGGGGGGTATGCAATGATGACTGTGGCGCATTGGTTCCAGGATAAGGTAAGGCAAAGGGTCATCAGGTGTTCGTTAATCCCGCAGGAGGAGTCTTTGAGGCGGCCGACCAGTTCATTTTTGACAGCGAAGCCGACTCTATGAAGGCGGCGTTCTTCCTCTGATTTTCCTTCCAGAAAAAGGTATAACCTCCACCATGTTTTTTAATCTGGCCTTCCCCTGCCCACCAGGTCTCGCTTAGGGCGGTGATGTCGATGTCAAAGAGTCTAAGCTCCCGGGCAACTATGGCAGTGAGGCGTTCCGGCCTGTCGCTGTTGGAGTTGTCCATTAGGGTCCTGACGTTCCAAGCCCCGAAACATTGAAACATAGAAAATATGTGCAGGAGTAGGCCATTCGGTCCTTCGAGCCTGCACCACCATTCAATAAGATCATGGCTGATCATTCACCTCACTACCCCTTTCCTGCTTTCTCTCCATACCCCTTGATCCCTTTAGTCGTAAGGGCCATATCTAACTCCCTCTTGAATATATCCAATGAACTGGCATCAACAACTCTCTGGGGTAGGGAATTCCACAGGTTAACAACTCTCTGAGTGAAGAAGTTTCTCCTCATCTCAGTCCTAAATGGCTTACTCCTTATCCTTAGACTATGTCCCCTGGTTCTGGACTTGCCCAACATCGGGAACATTCTTCCTGCATCTAACCTGTCCAGTCCCGTCAGAATTTTATATGTTTCTATGAGATCCCCTCTCATCCTTCTAAACTCCAGTGAACATAGGCCCAGTCGATCCAGTCTCCCCTCATATGTCAGTCCTGCCATCCGGGGAATCAGTCTGGTGAACATTCGCTGCACTCCCTCAATAGCAAGAACGTCCTTCCTCAGATTAGGAGACCAAAACTGAACACAATATTCCAGGTGAGGCCTCACCAAGGCCCTGTACAACTGCAGTAAGACCTCCCTGTTCCTATACTCAAATCCCCTAGCTATGAAGGCCAACATACCATTTGCCTTCTTCACCGCCTGCTGTACCTGCATGCAAACTTTCAATGATTGATGTACCATGACACCCAGGTCTCGTTGCACCTCCCCTTTTCCTAATCTGCCGCCATTCAGATGATATTCTGCCTCCGTGTTTTTGCCACCAAAGTGGATAACCTCACATTTATGCACATTATACTGCATCTGGCACTCGTTTGCCCACTCACCTAATCTGTCTAAGTCACCCTGCAGCCTTTTAGCATCCTCCTCACAGCTCACATCGCCACCCAGCTTAGTGTCATCTGCAAACTTGGAGATATTACACTCAATTCCCTCATCCAAATCATTAATGTATATTGTAAATAGCTGAGGTCCCAGCACTGAGCCCTGCGGCACCCCACTAGTCACTGTCTGCCATTCTGAAAAGGACCTGTTTATCCCAACTTTCTGCTTCCTGTCTGCCAACCAGTTCTCTATCCTCATCAGTATATTACCCCCAACGTGCTTTCATTTTGCACACTAATCTGTTGTGTGGGACCTTGGAAAAAGCCTTTTGAAAGTCCAAATACATCACATCCACTAGTTCTCCCTTGTCCACTCTACTAGTTACATCCTCAAAAAATTCTAGAAGACTTATCAAGCAGAATTTCCCTTTCATAAATCCATGCTGACTTGGACCAATCCTATCACTGCTTTCCAAATGTGCTGATACTTCATCTTTAATAATTGAATCCAACATTTTCCCCACTACTGATGTCAGGCTAATATAGGTCGCTGAAGGAGACTGTTGGAAAATGATCACCAATGCATCCACTATTTCTAGGGCTACTTCCTTAAGTATTCTGGGATGCAGACTATTAGGTTCCGGGGATTTATCGGCCTTCAATCACGTCAATTTCCCTAACACAATTTCTCGCCTAATAAGGATTTCCTTCATATTAAATGAGTGGAAGATGCCTGAGCGTGAGTTCTTTTAACGTGGGGTGATCGTTGCACACCGACTACCACACGGGCTTAGCTGAGCAAGGACTTGGTCCAGTGGCAAGAGGGTCGGAGATGACTGGAGACCAGGCACTGCTATATAGGCCTAGTTGCTTATGGCGAGATGTTGGCCGCAAGCTCAGCGCTGAGTAGTGCACTATATGGTAGGGGGAAGGCATTGAGGGGGTCAGCGGTCCCCTGGAGTTCAGTGTGGAAGCTCAGAGTGGTCACAGCCATGGTACTCACCATGTGCTGGGGAAGAAGAGGCCAGGTCATTAGCAGGGAAGGAGAGGCCCAGTCATCGTTGAAGGGGAAGAAAGCCAGATCACCATTGAGGAATTGAGGTCCAGCCATTGTAAAGGGAGAAGGAGAGGCCAGCCCTCGTCGCTAGAGAGGAGAAGCCCAGTCCTTATTGATAGAGGAGGCCTGAACACCGCTGGAGGGGGCCCAGTCGCCACCAGAGAGGTGTCTGATCACCATTGGAGGAGGCCCAATCGCCGCTGGAGGAGGCCCGGTCGCCGTTGGAGAGGGCCCGGTCGCCGTTGGAGGCTCACCTGGCTTGCAGGGCATCGACGAGGATCGGGTGGGGCAGCTGAGTAGGCGTCGAAGGAGCAGATCGCCAGAAAAGGTCGCTGAAGGAGGGAAGAGGTCCAGGTCCGGTTCACTGCTGCAATAGGAGGCTCGGTCATCGTTGTTGGTGGTCCGGTCATCGTCGAAGAGTGGTGTGGGGTTTAGGAGGAAAATTCACGCACGAGATAGGCCCAAATTTGTGGATTGTAGGAATAAGGATTTAAGGTAAAATTTAAGAGAATGTACCCCCTATTAGGGTCTATTAAGGTTTAGACAGTGGGATGGGTGGAGGTTGAAAGTGAAAGTTGCCGGATGGCTCAAAATTCTAGGTTTAAGTTTGTTTTCTCAGAGGAGCTCCTCGGGGATATTATCTTCAAAAACACCAAAACACAGTGATTAAACAACATTAAATAATTGTTAGTTATTCAGCTCAGAGCACTGATTTGGTTTTCTCTTCAAAATTACCATTGCACTACACTATAAGGAGACATAACTAATGGTTACAGTGCGTAGACATAAACTGAAACTATCTATAATGGTAATCGATCCAACCGCTCACCCAGAACTGTAATTAGTGTGAATTGCACTACTCTATAGGAAGATGCACATGGGGAAAGAGTGGGACTAACTGGATTGCTCTTCGAAAGAGTCGGCACAGACTCGATGGGCCAAATGGCCTCCTTCTATGCTGTACTATTCTATGGTGCATAGAACTCTCCTCTCTCACCTGATTGTTTGCTGGATGTGTACCAGGTCCTTTACAATCAATTGCAACTTTATTGGTATTTTTCTTTCATTACATCAAAAGTCAAGAATGTCGTTTAACCCATGTAATTTCTAATTTTGTAAAATCTGCGCCTTAGAACCATTTGTGTACGACAAAAAACCTCAGGGAAAAGTTGAATGAGGTGTCATACGACAAGCCTATGTTCCAGGAATAAGAGCTGATTAGCTGCAGCTGGCCCATACCACCCTCTGTGTTCTTCAGAACTGCCCCATAAATATGACAAACTGCCTGTAGAGGTTTCCATGTTCACAGCTTAAACTATGTATGTCAAACAAAGCAGGGGTAGATTTCATCATTGCTCCTGAAGAATCGCCTGGATGGAGCGCAGAAAAGAAAATCTAGCAGGAAATTTTACGCCCCTCCCTTACAGAATCTGTTGGATTTTCCCTTCATTCAATTCAATGGAAAGGGAAATCAGGCTGGTTCTGTTATGGCATGCAACCCTCCTCCCCTCCAGACTTTCCTTTTTGCCCTCCCTCCAGACGATTCTTAATGCCCAGGCGGTAAGAACGAAAAATTACCGCAGTGATTTTCAGCGCAGTCTGGTTACTTGCTTCACACACTTGCATCAATGCGCAGTTTGTAAAAAGTTCACGTCTCCACTCTTGTTTCTGACCTATTCAAAGCTTTTATCAGTCTGTTGAGCATAAATGCTACTAGTGAACAGTAACCTAATGAAACTTTAGTACTCTCACCCTTATTCTAGAACTTGGTTATCTCTAAGCTTTCAACAATTCAATGAGCTTTACATTCCACTGTCTCATATCTTAAAATCATAGAATCATAGAATGGTTACAGCACAGAAGAAAGTCATTCGGCCCATCGAGCCCGTGCCGGCTTTCTGCAAGAGCACGTCTGGTAATCCCACTCCCGCGCCCTTTCGCTGTATCCCTGAAAATGTTTTCCTTCAGGTACTTATCAAATTCCCTTTTGAAAGCCACGATTGAATCTGCCTCAACCACCCTTTCAGGCAGTGCATTCCAGATCATAACCACACGCTGCGTAAATTTTTTCCCCCTCATGTCACCTTTGGTTCGAACATAAGCACATAAGAAATAGGAACAGGATTAGGCCATACGGCCCCTCGAGCCTGCGCAAGGGGCCGTATGGCCTAATCCTGTTCCTATTTCTTATTCATTAAGATCATGGCTGATCTGATCATGGAATCAGCTCCACTTTCCTGCCCGTTCCCCATAATCCCTTATCTTCTATTGTTTAAGAAACTGTCTATTTCTGACTTAAATTTATTCAATGTCCCAGCTTCCACAGTTCTCTGAGGCAGCAAATTCCACAGATTTACAACCCTCTGAGAGAAGACATTTCTCCTCATCTCCGTTTCGGCGGCCCCATATTCTAAGATCATGCCCTCTAGTTCTAGTCTTCCCCCATCAGTGGAAACATCCTCTCTGCATCCACCTTGTCAAGCCCCCTCATAATCTTATATGTTTCGATAAGATCACCTCTCATTCTTCTGAATTCCAATGAGTAGAGGTCCAACCTACTTAACCTTTCCTCATAGGTCAACCCCCTCATCTCCGGAACCAACCTAGTGAACCTTCTCTGAACTGCCTCCAAAGCAAGTATATCCTTTCGTAAATATGGAAACCAAAACTGCACGCAATATTCCAGGTGTGGCCTCACCAATACCCTGTACAACTGTAGCAAGACTTCCCTGCTTTTATACTCCATCCCCATTGCAATAAAGGCCAAGATTCCATTAGCCTTCCTGATCAATTACTGTACCTGCATTCTATCTTTTTGTGTTTCATGCACAAGTATCCCCAGGTCCTGCTGTACTGCAGCACTTTGCAATCTTTCTCCATTTAAATAATAACTCGCTCTTTGATTTTTTTCTGCAAATTGCATGACCTCAAACTTTCCAACATTATACTCCATCTGCCAATTTTTTGCCCACTCACTTAGCTGTCTATGTCCTTTTGCAGATTTTTTGTGTCCTCTTCACACATTGCTTTTCCTCCCATCTTTGTATCGTCAGCAGACTTGGCTACTTTACACTCAGTCCCTTCTTCCAAGTCATTAATATAGGTTGTAAATAGTTGGGGTCCCAGCACTGATCCAGAGAATATCAACCAGAGAATGAACCATTTATCCTGACTCTCTGTTTTCTGTTAGTTAGCCAATCCTCTATCCATGCTAATATATTACCCTCAACCTGGTGAACATTTATCTTGTGCAGTAATCTTTTATGTGGCACCTTGTCAAATGCCTTCTGGCAACGAGACCTGGGTGTCATGGTACATCCGTCATTGAAAGTTGGCATGCAGGTACAGCAGGCGGTGAAGAAGGCAAATGGCATGTTGGCCATCATAGCAAGAGGATTTGAGTATAGGAGCAGGGAGGTCTTACTGCAGTTGTACAGGCCTTGGTGAGGCCACACCTTGAATATTGTGTATAGTTTTGGTCTCCTAATCTGAGGAAGGACATTCTTGCTATTGAGGGAGTGCAGCGGAGGTTCACCAAACTGATGCCCGGGATGGCAGGACTGACATATGAAGAAAGACTGGATCGACTAGGCTTATATTTACTGGAATTTAGAAGAATGAGAGGTAATCTGATAGAAACATATAAAATTCTGACGGGATTGGACAGGTTAGATGCAGGAAGAATGTTCCCGATGTTGGGGAAGTCCAAAACCAGGGGTCACAGTCTAAGGATAAGCGGTAAGCCATATAGGACCGAGATAAGGAGAAACTTCTTCACTAAGAATTGTGAACCTGTGGCATTCTCTACCACAGAAAGTTGTTGAGGCCATTTTGTTAGATATATTCTCAAGGGAGATAGATGTGGCCCTTACGGCTAAAGGGATCAAGGGGTATGGAGAGAAAGCAGGAATGGGGTACTAAAGTTGCGTGATCAGCCATGATCATATTGAATGTTGGTGCAGGCTCGAAGGGCCGAATGGCCTACTCCTGCATCTATTTTCTATGTTTCTTGAATTCCAAGGTTCTTCTGCCAATCCTCTGGTTCTCAACCCTTCTGCCTATGGGAATAATTTCTCTCTTATCTATTGTGTCTAGATCCATTTTGAACACCTCTATCAAATCTCCTCTTAAACTTTTCTGCTTTAAGGAGAACAACCCCAGCTTCTCTAGTCTATCCACGTAACTGAAGTCTCTCATCCCTGGAATCATTCTTGGCAATCTTTTCTGTACCCTGTCTAAGGCCTTCACATCCTTCCTAAAGTGTGGTGCCCAGAATTGGACACAATACTCCAGTTGAGGCCAAACCAATGTTTTATAAAGGTCACCATAACTTTCTTGCTATTTTACTCTATACCTCTATTTATGAAGCCCGGGATCCCATATGCTTTTTTAACTGCTTTCTCAACCAGCACCTTCAACGATTTGTGCACCAATACCCCCAGGTCTATCTGTTCATGCATCCCCTTTAGTTTATACTGCCTCTCCTCATTCTTCCTACCAAAATGTACCACTTCACACTTTTTTGCGTTAAATTTCAACTGGCATGTTTCCACCTATTTCACCAGCCTGCCTATGTCTTCTTCAAGTCTATCACTATCCTCCTCACTGTTCACTATAATTCCAAGTCATGTGTCATCTGCAAATTTTGAAATTGTGCCCTGTATACCAAAGTCCAAGTCATTAATATATATCAAGAAAGGCTGTGGTCCTACTACTGACCCCTGGGGAACACCACTGTATACCTTCCTCCAGAGCGAATAATGACAATTCACCACTAGTCTCTGGGACCGAAATTGCCCCTTT
Source organism: Pristiophorus japonicus (assembly GCF_044704955.1). NCBI lineage: Eukaryota > Metazoa > Chordata > Chondrichthyes > Pristiophoridae > Pristiophorus > Pristiophorus japonicus. The sequence goes on along the minus strand of NC_091989.1, from coordinate 61,520,432 downwards.
CTATAAGACCTCTGGCCGCTTGAAAGCAGCGGCCACGGTTTGGAGCGGAATGGCCGCCGAATCGCCGCAGAGGGGCCGCCATTTTGAAAATGACCCTTCCTCAATTTTGGAGCGGTGTCCAGGACCGTTACGACTGTTATCCCACTGCGACGTGCATGCGCCAACCCCTTACCGACCAGCGGGGACCCCTTCCCAAAATTGCCCCTCAGAAAATTGCCACTTTCCTGGAATTGCCCCGTGGGAGTGGCCCAACTGACGGTCGGTACGCTCACCATGGCTTGGCGCGCGGCCGCCCTTAAAGGAGAGGTGGCGCTGCTGTCGACACCATCTTTTTTTTTGTCGGCCGACTGCCACGTCGGACCAACAATTATGGCCGCGGGTTCGGCTGGGCCACCAACAGGCAGCCTGGCACCCCCCCCTTGGATGTCAGGCTGCTAGCCCAGCCAAAACTCTCCATGGTGGCCCAGTGTTTGCCACTGAAGTGGCTGCTGAGTTCATAACGGCTCTCTCCTTTAACTGACTTTGTGATGCGCTGATGACTGGTCAGGGCGGCGGACGCGCTACAAGGGCACTTCTCCCGCAGCCAACTGGAACACCACCCCGAGCAAAAAAAAACCCCAAAGATGTGAATTTATCTAGTACCTCCACCCCAGTTCATTGTTAAAAACTTTCAAGAATGGTAGATGGCCTGTTTGGGCTGGGGCTCAATTTCAGCCCCTTGGTTTCCTGTCATTTAGCCAATTCATTATCCATACTGCCACTGTCCCTTTTCTTCAACTCTGTTGGCAAGCTCACTGTGTGGCACTTTATCAAATGCCAATGAGAAGATATTTTTTGAAAACAGATAGCTGTAAAATGCAAACTCAAAATATTCTGTTCCCAACTCCATAAAGCGTAGAACATGTTTCTAATGCAGTGCAATATGGAATATGAAAATATTTTTTTTGATAAAAGTGCTGGAAGTACAGAAGGTAGAGATTCTAATCAGCAAAGTTCACATACAAGTGTGTAATGCATTTGAACCAGTCCTGGCAGCCTATTTTTACACTCAGTTTAAAATAAACACATTAACACCTGTGTAAAACCTTGCCCACAGAAATGTAGTATGAGTGTGTTAAATGTTTGTACGGTTTTGTTTCGTTCACACGATGTGGACATCGTTGGCAAGGCCAGCATTTATTGCCCATCCCAAATTGCCCCTGAGAAGGTGGTAGTAAGCTGCCGTTCTGAACCACTGCAGTGTGGTGAACGTACTCCCACAGTACAGTTAGGGAGGGAGTTCCGAGATTTTGACCTAGTGACAATAAAGGAACGGTGATATATTTCCAAGTCAGGATGGTGTGTGACTTGGAAGGGAACTCTCAGGGAATGGTGTTCCCATGCTTCTGCTGTCTTTGTCCTTCTAGGTGGTAAAGGTCTTGGGTTCCTCGCAGAACACAAAATGGGCATCGGTGAGCAGGTTATTGGTAAGTGCCACTTGATAGCACTGTCGACACCACCTTTCATCACGTTGCTGATGATTGAGAGTGGACTGATGGGCGGTAATTGGCCAGATTGGATTTGTCCTGCTTTTTGTGGACAGGACATACCTGGGCAATTTTCCACATTGTCGGATAGATGCCAGTGTTGTAGCTGTATTGGAATAGCTTGGCTAATTCTGGAGCACAAGTCTTCACCACAACAGCTCGGATGGTGTCGGGCCCATAGCCTTTGCTGTATCCAGTGCACTCAGCCGTTTCTAAATATCACGTGGAGTAAATCGAATTGACTGAAGACGTGGCTATTGTGATGGTGGGGACCTCAGGATGAGGCCAATATGGATCATCCACTTGGCCCTTCTGGCTGAAGATGGTTGCAAACGCTCCAGCTTTGTCATTTGCACGTGCGTGCTGGGCTCCGTCATCATTGAGGATGTTCATGGAGCCTTCTCTTCCCGTTAGTTGTTTAATTGTCCATCACCATTCACAACTGGATAGGCAGGACTTCAGAGCTTTGATCTCATCCGTTGATTGTAGGATCGCTTAGCCTTGTCTATCATCATCATAGGCAGTCCCTCAGAATCAAGGAAGACTTGCTTCCACTCCTGAAGTGAGTTCTTTGGTGACTGAACAGTCCAATACGAGAGACACAGACTCTGTCACAGGTGGGACAGATAGTCGCTGAGGGAAGGGGTGAGTGGGACTGGTTTGCCGCACGCTCTTTCCGCTGCCTGCGCTTGATTTCTGCTTGCCGCTGTTTAGCATGCATGTAATTCTGTGTTGCAGCTTCCCCAGGTTGGTACTTCATTTTTAGGTATGCCTGGTGCTGCTCCTGAGTTGCTCTTCTGCACTCCTCATTGAACCAGAGTTGGTCTCTGCTTTGATGGTAATGGTAGAGTGAGAGATATGCCTGCCATGAGGTTACAGATTGTGGTGGAATATAATTCAGCTGCTGCTGATGGCCCACAGTGCCTCATGGATGCCCATTTTTTAGCTGTGAGACCTGTTCTGAATCTATCCCATTTAGCACAGTAGTAGTGCCACACAACACGATGGAGGGTGTTCTCAGTGTGAATGACTGCGGTGACCATTGCTACCAATGCTGTCATGGACAGATGCATCTGCGACAGGTAGATTGGTGAAGATGAGGTCAAGTAGGTTTTTCCCCTCGTGTTGGTTCTCTCACCACCTGCTGCAGGCCCAGTCTGGCAGCTCTGTCCTTCAGGACTCAGCCAGCTTGGTCAGTAGTGGTGCTACCTAGCCCCTCTTGATGGAGAATATTGAATTCACCCACCTATAGTGCATTCTGTGCCCTTGCTACTCTCAGTGCTTCTTCCAAGTGGTGTTCAACATGGAGGAGCACTGATTTTTCAGCTGAGGGAGGGCGGTAAGTGGTAATCAGCAGGAGGTTTCCTTGTCCAGGCTTGACTTGAAGCCATGCAACCTCAAGGAGTCTGGAGTCAATGTTGAAGGCACCCAGGACCATTCCCTCCTAATATTTATACCACTGTGCAGCCACCCCTGGTGAGTCTGTCCTGCCCGTGGGACAGGACATACCCAGGGTTGGTGATGGGGGAATTTGGGACATTGGTTTAAAAGGTATGATTCTGTGAGTATGACTATGTCAGGCTGTTGCTTGACTAATCTGTGGGACAGTTCTCCCAATTTTGGCACAAGTCCCCAGAGGCTAGTGAGGAGGACTTTGCAGGGTCGACTGGGCTGGGTGTTCCGTTGTCGTGTCCTTAGTCGGTGCCGAGTGGTCCGTCCGTTTTTTTTTACAACGGAGTAGCTTGCTAGGCCATTTCAGAGGGCAGTTAAAAGTCCATCACATTGCTGTGGATTTCGAGTCACAAATAGGGCAGACCGGGTAAGGACGGCAGATTTCCTTCCCTAAAGGACATTAGGGAACCAGATGGGTTTTTAACGACGATCCGGCAGTTTCATGGTCACCATTACTGATACTGACTTTTTATTCCAGATTTATTTAATTAACTGAATTTAAATTCCCCAGCTGTCGTGGTGGGATTTGAACTCACGTCTCTGGACCATTAGTCCAGTCCTCTGGATTACTAGCCCAGTAACATAACCACTATGCTACCGATACCATAACCTTCACCAATTTAAATTTTCATCTTCTGATGGTATACTGCATCATTTAAAATGTCTCTGATTAATACACACTGGAAGATAATACCCAGCTGTTTAAAGAAATATTTTTTCTTTGAATTTTTGTATGAATGTAGGTCAGGGATATTAACACTGCAATTAAAACACGTTTCCACTTTAGAAGCCCAGTCTTAGGGTCAAGCACTCTCATGTCATAATCAGATGCAGAGAAAAGCTCCCTCTAACTTGCCCTAATTCAGAACTGCACCATTCTGAAGTTTTCCATTTCTTACACTAGCCATATTAATGAAAGAAATGGCAGTTTGTGTACAGTTTCTCTTGCCTAGAAGGGAGTGAAACTGCCCTGTATTCATTTCATGCAGGACTACTACAACCAGTTGAGAGACCTTCATCTCATTATTCTGGGCTGGACGGAAGCCCAACTCCCAGAGACGAAGGGATAGTGTGTGCTGACCCACTGCACCTCCTACTTCCCTCTTTACGGAATGGTTTAAACTGGTACACACAGTTCATCCTGAAGTTGTACTGGGTTTTGTCACTACCTTTGACATTGTTGATTTGTGCCTAGTGATTTTGCCAAGTTGATGAATGGAGACATCACATTACATTCTAATTACTGGACCTACTTTCCTTTCAAAGTTAATTGAAGGAAAGGTTCAAACCTTATCACACAATACTGTAAATCTCGAACATTGTATAAGTTAAGAGCTGGCAAATATTTGTCAATAGGAGGTTCCCTAGATCAAATATCTGTTGAGGCTAGATTTGAATTCAGACCCATTGAATGGGAGTCCAATTTATCTCCAAGGAAAAGTAACATGATTCATGCAGATAAAAAAAATAAGAAATTAGCCCAAAATGGATTGTCAATACTGAGTGTTAAGGCAATCAAGTTTACATCCCAATAATTATTTACCATTTCACATTGCATTCGTACAAAAATAAAGCATTTCATATAAATGTTGCCAATATTCACCATAGGTTAATCCTAACAATTGCTAAATGAACTAGATTCAATACAAAGATGTTGTTTAAACAAGTGCAAATCATTTTTTTTTAAAAAAAGCATGTCACTTCAGTAAAATGGGATCAATGCATTATTAATGAATAAGTTTGAATTGTCGGCCTATTGAAATATTGTGGTATAATGGTTATGGCCACTTATTGATGCAAGGCTAATGGGCTACATAGGAATAAGAACAAAAGAAATAGGAACAGGAGGAGGCCATTCCACCCCTCAAGCCTGCTCCGACATTCAATTAGATCATGATTGATCTGTACCTCACTTTACCCGCCTTAGCTCCATATCCTTTGATACCCTGACCTAACAAAAATCTATTGATACAAAAGCAAAATACTGCAGATGCTGGAAATCTGAAATAAAATCAGGGAATACTAGAAACACTCGGCATCTGTGGAGCGAGAAACAGCATTAATGTTTCAGGTCGATGACCTGTTATCAGAGTTCCAGGAAGTAATCAGTTAGTATGTTGATTATTTTTAGTTCATCAGTTTATGTTTCTGACACTGAAATTTCACTCTGTCTGGACGGTTAATTTTATACAGGGCTAATCTTGAGCCAACAACCTGAATTTAAAGACAGTTAAATTTCCTTATTATAATGTATTTTAGTCAGCTGTACTTAGTGTTTGTTTAATTACATTTAATTTGGAAGTGTAGCTGCTGCAGTTGGCACGGGCAGTTTGGCAAAGAGGAAATGTAGATTTAATATTAAAGACGATTTGGAAATTACCTTAAATTAGTTGAGCTTACTTTAAATTATTTTGGTGAAATTGGTGCTAAAGACCATTTTTAATAATCCAAAGAAAAGATTACCAGTGTGGTAACAATCTTATTCCTTGTGCCATTGGGTGTCATTTAGAAGATTTATGCTACCCATTTAGGAAAAGTAGTCATCAGAATACAGAACAAAGGTTTCTCTCATATGGCTTTATACTGACTGAAATAAATCTAATGGTCTGGGTTACCACACATTTCACATACAATCACAGGTTAAATTGCACATTGTACTGTGTCTATGCACTACTCGACTTTCAGGGGAATGGTTTTAGAGAGGTGATTACATGATCTGCTGTTTCCAGTAGGGAGCAGTGGTCACATGAAACATTATCTCAGGAAATCACAGGCAACCAGCCATAAAATGAATGACTCAAATACTGCCGGTTGGACACCCAGTTTCGCAAGATACAGTGCCTGTGAATGCTGCTCCCCTCTCGGATTGTGAAATCACTCCGCAATTTGAAAAGCTTCAAATATATGTATTAGAAGAGGTGGAGGAAGAGAGATTGTGGGTGAAGATACATTGTCTTTATAGTTGAGACAGCAAGTAAAGACTATATATTAAGTTGTGACATTGAATATAAAAACAAAAAAATGGTATTGAATTTATGCAAGACAGTTCTGCAAACACCACTGTAGGAATGATATTAGCTTTATTGGAAGGAACAGCAGGAGCAGCGAGATTGGGGCACAGGAGCGGCGAGTGATCGTGGAGCCTTGCGATCGGGGCCCAGGAAAGGCATGAGTTTGGGGCCAGAAGAGACGTGAGCCCAGGGGCAGCACGGGCCAGCCCACACTGCGATTGTGTGCGCACTAGGTCCGTGCAGCTGAGCTGGTCTCCAGTCGTCTTGGTTAATCCTTGCCACTGGACCAAGACCTAGCTCTGTCAAGCCCGTGTGATGACTGGTGTGCAACGGCCACCACGCGTTAAAAATATCCACCCACAGGAATCTTCCAGCAGTCAGGATGTAGTTCAGAACCTGAAATATTAGGTCCTTCATTGAAACACCTATGAACGCATCCCTTTTTGGCGTGGAAGCAAGTCATCCTCGAAACAAAGGACTGCCTATGATGATGATTGGAAGGGCACAAAGATTCACTAGAATTATATCAGGAACAAGATCTTAAGAGTTATGGAGAAAGGCTTGAAAAATGTGGTCTTTTTAACTGGAATAGAGGTTAAGGGGGATATCATGAAAGGATTTCAAAATTATGAAAGATTATAAGGATAATTAGTGAAAGATTGTGTCTCCTGGTTGGCGAATCAGTAACGAAGGTACATTAACTCAGGATTAATTCTAGAGTAAGCAGTTCCAGTTGAAGAGCTAGCTCTGACACAGGCATGATGGGCTGAATGGCCTCCTTTGGTGTTGTCATTTCTAGAATTCTGACAGGTTGATGAAAATAAAATTCACATTATATAACAACCTATATTATTGAATCCATGAGATTATTACGGATATTTTGCAGATATTTATTTTGGTACTTTATATGGACAATGCACAGAATTTTAAATTCCGCAATAAAAAGACTCGAGATTGCAAGCTGGCACCAGAAATGTCCCCACCAGGGATAGTAGGAGACGAAGGGGCTCTCATGGTAACTCTTAAATTTCTGAAGGATAAAAATTAATGAGGCTAAGACAGAAGCATTGTGAAGCTTCTTTATATTCGTATTCCACCAGGGGGTATAGTCATGTAGGCAGTTTACTGCTTGTGCTTACCATTCTGCTTTCTCTGCCTCCACCCTGACCCCTGCCCAAACTGTTCGATCTGATGCTTCGAGATGACTTCTACGGTACATCCATCTCACTTTCACTCCTATTTTCTCACATTATATGGAACCCTCCCAGGTCATTGGGTTCAGTCAGGCTCTAAGCTAGTATGGAAGATAAGCTTACTTGTCACCAGGATGTGTTGTGGAAATTCAAAAGCAGATGGCTTCATTCACACCAGCATTACAGCACAGCAAGAGCTTCAGGACTCTTAAATGGATGGCTGCCTCGATGTTGTGGTCTGGTACACCACACTGTCAGGAGGCCATATCAGCTAAATTGGTTAATGAAGTGCCTGTTCAAGCATCTCCAACCTTTCCCCACCCACCCAGCTCAGAATGAGCAGCGTCTTCATAAACCTCTCAATGGTAGACTCAAGGATGACAACCAACCACAGCCGTCCCTTGCAATAATTCCAGATGCTTGCTTGACGGGATAGAAAGCACAATATTTGGTCTCTCCAGGAAACCAAACAGCACATCTAAACACTGGAGCCAAGAACAGTTCAGCTTGCACTTTGGTGCTTCCACTTCTGACATGGAGCCAGATCATCCTCCCCATGTATTCTTTTTGTGGGGGTGGAGAGTGGGAGATTTCACTAGTACAGCATCTTCTACTGTTACAGTTTATCTCATACGGTTACCATTTTTACCTCAGTTGAATTCACATGTTTTCCTCACAGCCAATTGCCTCTAACAAACTTCAAATGTGGAAGATTGCCATTGCTTTGATCTCACCGACCAAGATCAGTGAACTGTGCGATTTGGATAAACTCGACCTTTGACCAAACTAAATCTGCTATCACGATACCAGGTCAGCAGTCTCGTCCAAAATTCCTAATAAAAGCCAAACTCAGGATTCCACCAAGCATGGTAATTAATTCTGTCCTGTAACACACCAATGGTAAATAAGACACTTGGGGCTGGAATTTGATCACCATTTCCGCCTGGTTTCTCAGCGATACTCCGATTTTTTTTGTTGAAAACCACCCGGTCCAAGTTTCGTCAAATTGTTCCACTAGCAGTTTCGAAATACCACTGGGGAGCTGACCGCCGGCGTGCAACACCAGAAAAACCGCCACTGCTCGAGTTTGGTGGTAGCGGTGCTCCGTAGTTACTGGAAAAAAAAACACTGCCCAGGAGAAAGCAGCCGGAGCAGCAGCGGTCGGTATGAAACCCTGAAAAAAAAAATTACGTTTTTTTTACATTCTTTTGCAGCGATTCATTGGAAGAGGATCCCGTGAATGTTTCCCGGTTTTTGTTCTTTGGAAAAATAATTTTGGTGTTTTCCCTAGGCCTAACTCGCAGCCTTGGACTAAATTACGAGTAAGTACCGCTCAATTTGACCAGGATTGTGTTTTCCGCCGCGAATACGCATGGAAGACCGAATTTTCCTGCCAGGCGGAAACTTTTCCATGTTTTGATCAATTTAATAATCAGCGTTTTTTGGGGAGGCAATCCAGCGGTGGCGGTTTTTGATCAAATTCTAGCCCAAATTGGTCTTGATTTACTAGTTTTTCTGTTAATTGAGCTAACTACTTGACATTAAAACTAAGAATGATTTGAAATCAGCAGGATTTCATCACAGCACATTTATATAACTACTTGGCCATGTTGACAACAATAATTTAGCAAGTTGGTAATGCTCTCATCTACTTAGAAGGTAGTGGATTCAAGTTCAAATTGTGCACAGAAGCTAGGTCCATTTTCCAGTGCAGTACCAAGAGAATACTGCATTTTGTTGCAGGTGCCATCCTTGGAGGAATATTAAATTGACTGCAACCGCTATCGAACCTACTGAGAGTTATACAATGGGTTAGGTCTACTCCTCGCACCTCTCTGATGGATAGCCTTGAGTTTTGTTGCTTATCACTGCAGAGCATCAATCACCATAAAACCATTTTCTATTATGGGCACCTCCATTGGCTTTGTCTGCAGTCTGCCAGTGAGTCTTTGTAACAAAAATACAATTTTCATTCAATCAAGTGTGTATATCTTATCTTGCATGTCATTTTAAAAGTGTTGGTAATACAGTTCTAAAATGGACTGCAGACGCTTTATTGGAAACTAAAATGGCCTCCGAGACTTGCAACTAGAGAACGCGGTTTGAACGACAGCATCTGGCCTTTCGCATTCCTCCTGGTGGGATATGCCAGACGATCATGGGGAGTTAAAATAAGCTGTAAGAGGAAACGCAAGAGTCATAGGAGGTTACAGCATCATTGACTAAGGTGTCAAGACTGTTGACATGTTCGTTGTCTAATTCCAAAGAAATTGCTTTAATTTCAAAGAGAAAATATTCTTGCAGCGTTCAGAGTTTGTTCATTGTGCCGCTACAAATGGAGACGAAGAGTTCTGCAAGCAACCACTTCTGTACCAGAGAGATAACTTTCAACCGAAAAAAAAACATCAGGTGGTTTCGAGAATGGGTGGCCAACCCCCAACGCCAGTTTACCGTATAAATTGTGGATTGTGCCTCATATCAGTTTTGCTTCTATGAATCATAATTGAGTTGCAAATTCTGCGACAAACCATTTATGGTTGGAGTTAATTGGTAGACCCAGGTGATGCTGTTTCAATACAACACAGATAGCAAAAGATGCAATTTTCAGTTCATAGGGGATATCGTTTGCTTTTGGAACTGTTCGCAAGAGGAAGATGCTACAGAAAACTCAAATTGTAACACTCTTGTGCCAAAATCTAAGCAGTCAGCTCAGCCTGCTGCCGAGGAAGTTTCTTCAATGCTAGATAAAATTTTGGATAAGCTAGAAATTGCTGCCCATTGCATGTATAATGTGGGGCCATTTGGATTCCTTGTCTAGAGAACAGGATTTCTTGCCTAGAGAACAAGATTTCTTGCCGAAGAAGTATCTTTTCGCACTTCTGGTGAACTTAATAGCCACAGCTGTGTAGTCTGCAGGAGCAGCTCACAGTGGCTCTGAGCTGGGTCGGTGGACTCCACACCTTGGCTGTCACAGACATCTGCTGGCTTTGCCTTGCCAAACTCTCCTTGTGACAAAAGTATGTTGCAAGGGCAAATCCCCTGTCAAAGAAGCAGACCTTGGAGAGAACTGAAACTGTGGATCAACACTTGGGGAGGAGGCACTCTGAAGCGACCGAACACATTCCAGGCTACCTTTGTACTGAATGTGTGATGCCTGCGACCAAAAGGGGTCTTATGCAACGTTTCTCGTTAATTCCCGAATAAAATGGGTTACCAATGAAGAAGTTCTGCCCTTGAACTTCAAACTGGGAGCTGGCAGGGAATGGACTCTGAACCATCTCAAAACAGCACAGGAGAAAGAATTGCCATGGAAACGGAGAATCACCGAGTCGACAGGTTGAGAGAGGTGTTGAGCTGGTCATTCGCCATCAGTCATCTCCAGGAGGGTGTAAAACCTCATTAGTACACTGGCGCCGTGGTAGCAAATTATTCTTTCACTATTATCCAAATAGCCATAAAGACTTTTTAAAATGGAAAAGGTATCATACGAATCTTGTCAAAGTTCTCTTGTCTGGGTAGAGTCACATTTGGGTTTGAAAGGTTTGGTTCAAATAAAGTTCATGTTTGACACCACTGAAATGGCAGTTTAATATTTATGTGATTAAAAATAATGAGAAATGAATGAAGTTTAAGAAAAAAGCTGACTGTAGATATTTCAACATTTTTCATTTTTATTAATTGACTAACATTTCTATCTACATATCTATAAATATATAGATAATCCAATCACACTTACTTGGCCAATTTGCATTCATCAAATTGAGTGAAGAAGCAACAGACGGTCCCAGCAGAGAGCCCCCCTGACACAAGTGTGATCAGAGTTAGAATTCCCATCACCTCTGTGCTTGTTGACCGACATTGGCTTCCAGTTAAGCAATGCCTTGATTTCAAAATTCTCATCCTTGTTTTCAAATCCCTCCAAAGCCTCACCCCTCCCTATCTCTGTAATCTCCTCCAGCCGCCACCCTCCTCCTCCTCCCCCCCCCCCCCGGGAGGTCCTGCGCTCCTCTAATTCTGCCCTCTTAAGCATCTCTGCTTATAATCACTCAACCATTGGTGGCTGTGCCTTCTGTTGCCTAGGCCCCAAGCTCTGGAATTCCCTTCCTAAACCTCTCTGCCTCTCTTTCCTCCTTCAAGACACTACTTAAAACCTACCTCTTTGACCAAGCAACTGCCTTAATTTCGCCTTTAGCGGCTCGGTGTCAATTAAAAAAAACCTCATAATACCTGTGAAGCGCCTTGGGACGTTTCACTATATTAAAGGTGCTATATAAATACAAGTTGTTGTTGTTGCTGTAGCTCCACTTTACCGGCCCAATAGCCCATGAGGAAGTTTTCACACTGGGAGCATGGGAATCACTGAATTTACAGTATACTGGGGACGAAATAAAACTATATCTATTTCATTCAGCAGAATGATTTGTAATGTATAGCACTTCAATTTAGAGACAAAAATAACATTTTCATGCCACTATTTGCACAGGAACTAGCCCAACAGGAACTCAATTTTTTCAAAATACTTTTAGTATAAATTAACGACGTAAAATTGTGAATTTCTTCAACTTCAGACTCAGATCAAATTATATTTAAAACATTTAACAGCTGGAACTATTCAGAATATGGCTTTGTGAAAAATGGCAAAATTGATGTTTTTTTTTTTAAAACAAAACAAAAAATACATTCAAAGCTCCAGCAAAAGTAACGTGCAGAGATGGAGGAATGATGCAGTGAATGAAAATCCGGGACCATTTCCTGGGCTTGCAGTAACACATGTTCTTTTAAGCCATTGGCAATTCATGAGCTGCTGCATACCTTCCTGTCACATGATGATAGATCTGAAGAAAAGTTAAATAGAATTCCGTATATTTAAAAGCACAAGCTTCTCTTGAATAAACTTTAAAAAAAATCTCAGCAGTTATAAGAAATTATCAAAACACAACCAGTACGAATAGAAATTAATTTTAAAATTAAACACAAAAGTTTTCTGTGGGATACCAACCTGTCTTTCAATGTCAGACAGTAACGTGCTCGCACCCAGTCGGAACAATTCTGGCTTTAGCCAATTGTTGCCCAACTCTTCTTTGATCAGCGACAGCCAGGTCAGTGCATCGTTCGCAGTACGAATACCACCTGCTGGTTTAAACCCAACCTGCAGAACACAATACAATGGTTACAAGGTTACATCAGAAGTTTTAGCTCCGACATACAAGCGCTCTCTCTAAACTGATCATCTTAACTTGCCAACTTCTATTTGGAACAGAGGAACAGGAGTAGGCCATTTAACCTCTTGAGCCTGTTCCGCCATTCAGTGAGATCATGGCTGTAGCTAAAGGTTTCCTTCCATACAGTGCCCACAGGCAGCTTTCACTTCACTCTCTATGTTGCCAATTGTCTTACAAGATAGTCCCTGGTCAGTCTTCATCCAACTCTTCACCTGGTAAGTTGTCATGAAGTGGTCATCAATACACCAAGTCTTGGGTGCTGTGAATCAATCTGGATATTATTAATAAAAACATATAGCTAAATTGCATCCAACTGTCAGAATACAACAGATGATGTGAAGCTTTGTTCAAGCAAAGGACATTGATGAATGCCAAGTGGAATGCAATTTGCTTAAACTTAATTACAGGCTTAGGCAAGTGAAAGAAAATTTTCAATTATTAAAGGTTACAACCAACTTTTTGAACGTCAAGAATATTAAATACTAAAAAATTACAGATCATTGAAAATACTGAAGGCTGAATCATAATTCCAGTTTTTGCAACTAGGTATCACTTTGTACTTGCTATAACCAGTTTGCCAGCAGTATCTATTTGTACAAGATGGTCATTGTAATGTGCAAGTACTGTGTTGAACAAACATCTTCCTCTCAGAATCCAGCCATTCCAACATCATCACATCTAGGGTTGATACAAAAAATAACACCTGTTCTAAAGTAATTTCTACATGAGTGGCTGACTTAATAAAGTTGAAAATCTATCCCAGCCGATTCCATCTTGTTCCAGCCCGTCTCCAAGACAGACAGACGACAATGAACTGGCTGCATCACTCTATCACTGTGTCTGGGGATACTGGGTCAGGGTGCAAGCAGTCGGATGCTCTGCTGTAGCACCCGCAGCATGCAGAAATTCAAAATGGCAGTGCGAGACTAGATGCAAAGTATTGTTGATGAATAATTAAAGTTTCCAAGTTTTAGCAGGGCGAATACATATATCATCATAATTTAAACTTAAACTCTATGTTGATGTAAAAAGTATGCATCGTTATCATGCAGACCATTTGGCTAATAGGATACTGTGGATTGGATTTATCAATAATTATTAGAATCACAACTGATCCGAATCACAAATTATTTTCAAATGTTCCAATACAACACTGCACAGGAGAGTAATGTAGAAATGGAGGTCCCAATTATAAAGCACAACACAAGCACTGAACACAGCTCTGGTTAGAGCTACTTGTAATCAAAATAAAACAAGCTGACTCTTTAGTTGTTTATAATATTATCCCAACACCTACTACATTATTAGGAACTTGTTTGTACAAACAGAAGGAAACTAAGAGAGAGTTATGTAAAATGAGTATGTACTTTTAACGATTAAATTTGCTTGCAACAATAGCACATGAAAAAAATAGGAAGCGTTTTTTTAAAAAGGAATGTCACATTCAAAAATATTGCTACATTAACATCTTAAGACCCAGACTCTTAAGCATAAGCACACAGAGGTAGCATTTCTGCTTCGAGTGCAATTTGTGCCCGGAGTGCTTCTCTCTATTTCCCCCTCCCCCCCCCACCCCAAGTTTCTGCTCGAACTCATTTGCATATGGCCGAACATAAAATCTGCCATGAACCAGCGCAATCGGGCAGAGTTTTAAAACGTAATTTAAAAAAATTAATTATGCTTTAAGAAACATTTCTCAATATAGTTAAGAGTAGAAACTTGATGCAGTTTGATTAATACAGCTGAAAATGGGTTTAGCACAAAAAAATAAGCATTTATCAGTGCCCAATCACCTGATCTGAGAGTGACCTGATTTTAAATGACATAAAAATATACAGAACCATTTTCTATTCATAGTGGGGGACAATAGTCAGTTTCTTAGTAAATTAAAAAAAATATATTCAAAAGCTTTTAAAACTGCCGATTAGTGTCCTTGCGACCAAACAAATCAACTTTAATTTTTAAAGCCCCCTCGAAGGCTTGAAATCAAGCATAAGTAGCGGTAACTCTCAACGGTGATTAATTCATCCTGACGCAAGGCCTAGTGCAATTTTTTTTGTTGTTAAAACTAGCGCACAAGATTGCGAAAACGAAATTTGCACATCGTCATTTGCACTTAAAATTCCGCGATCTTTTGCGCAAGTTGCGGCCGAATTGCGCCGATCCAAGTCAGCGTAACCAAATGGAAGCTATACTCCATAACCTTCAAATGATAGGCAAGCAAAACTACACACAAACATTGAAGAGTTATCAATCTTTTTAAACTAACAGTGCTGAGGGTTAGTGGAAAGGTGTAAAACAATTGGCTGGTTCCTTCAGTCAGAGTGGATTAAGCCACATTATGAGTTGACAACATTGCCATTTTCTGGTGAAAGCAGTGCTAAACATGGAGCATGTACAGCATGTATACCAAGTCTTTTTTGAGTCAAGGGTACAAGCTCCAAGCAAGCAATGACATTTATTAATTGCATACAGATTTAACTCCAGCTGCACTTTCATCCTGGAACTTTACATGTTTTTTTGCCCATACGACTTAGAAGTGGATAGACTCCTGACAAGCCCGTTCAAAGGCGGTCCTTGATCTTTTAATTAAGCCGGAATAGAAAACTTGATTTCTGTGCGTCTCTATCACAACAGCTCTGAATATTCTCATTTAAAGATTCCAATCCATTCTTTCAATCCAAGTAAATCATTCACAATTGGGTTCTTTATGAAATGCTGAGCCTCACAGCTCCTGTTCATTGCAACGTGCTACCGTATTTAGGCAAACAAATCATTTTTCTAAAAAGAGTACATGGAATCATGTTGAACAAGTCATATTAGAAATTATACTTCAGAATATTTCCCAATTGCTGGCGTACCTTGTAACCTGTCTTCGCACAATAGTCTCTGATGGCCCGTACCATCACTAGGGCAACAGGGAATGTTGCATTCACCCCTTCTTTTCCTGTAGAGGTTTTAATAAAATCCGAACCTAAAAAAAATATTAAAAGGGAGTGACATTTAAAATAATGAGAGCATTTAATAGAAAGTCACCATCTCATCATTTAGAGATAAGCTTTTGAACAAAAGCAGAAGAACTTTTGGGTCCGATTCTCTGCACAACTGTTCAGAGCTTGCTTTCCAACAGTAGTAATAATAGTGTTGCTAAGTAATTATCAATAATAGTGTTGATAGAATTAAATACTGCAAAATCTCTGACTTTCTGCAAGAATTCAACACAAGACTGGTAAACCATAAAGAAAACTGAAAAAGAAAAATGAAAAACAATGTGAAGAAAATAAGCAGGCTGAGTAGAAATGTCGTAAATATAAAACTAGAAGTAAAGGTTCACTTGTTATAATCTCAAAATAAATGCGGCTCAGTTGGCAGCAACTCTCACCAGAGTCAGAAGGTTATGGGCTCAAGCCCCACTATGATTTGAGCAAGCAATCTAGGTTAATAACAGTACTGAGCAAGTGCTGCATTGTTGGAAGTGCTTCATTCAGATGAGATGTGAAACCAAGGCCCCAATTGCAGTGTTTTAGATATAAAAAAGGTCCCAAAATCATGATGCTTATGATGGCGAAATGTGGCTCCAATTATAAAACAGAATAAGCACTCAAAATGAAAAAAAAATATTTATTTGGTTGCAACTGAAGAGGAGCAGGAGCCCTCTCAGTGACCAGTCCAGCAATTGTCCCTCAACCAACATGGAGAAAAATGGACTGAATGGACACATTTGTGGGATGTTGCTGTGTGTAAATTTGCTGCCACATTTATCTACAGCAGTGACTGCACTTGATGTGATTGTTTGGATGTGAAGCACTATGGGATATCCTGAGGATATGATGAGGCACTATATAAACAAATTATTTTCTTTTATGCAGACAGAACAATACATTTCAAGGCAATGGAGTACTGCAATATATATTTGGTCAGCTTTCGATCAATCATAAATACATATCGCACCTGAGTAAAACTACACTTTATAGATAATTCATAAACTAATAAGGATTACTTTCAGAATAAAGCAGCAGTGCAGCCTTTTCCATTGTTCGCACAACATTCCACCTCGATGTCAAGTAGACGACAACGTATTATTTTAAAAATAAACAAGTAGTTGCCTGGCATGGTGTACATCCTTGAATTCATACGTATAGAATCGGAGGCTCTAAAAGCATTAGCATTGTGGAATCTTTTTAAACTGGGCAAAATGTGGGGCAGGAAAAATCCATATACCATGACTGGAGACATTATATTTTGAGAAATTATATTTTGGGCAAGCATTTTGGACGAGGACCTAAAACAGCTCTTCCCAAGTTTCAAATGCAATGTGTTATTGGATCCCCCACTAGAGAGTGAAACTCATTTACTCAGCATGCAGAAATGAGCGCAAAGTGACAGTTTTTAGTGCAAGAAACCTGAGGTCACAAGAAGCCATCTGTTCAAAAGGGAGCATATGTCAGTCTGTGGAAGATACGATTTCAGCTGGTATTTAAAGCGTGTGTTTCCAAGCAGCTTTCATAAGACTCCATACCTCTGGATGCTGTCCACCGGGCTCTCCCTCCATAGGAGGCTGTTAGGTCACTGTGGCTGCCAATTGAAGCCTTAAAGATTTGGGTGTGATCTCTGGAGAATAATGTTAAGAGTAAAATGATTGGGATTTGGCCACAAACAGACTTCAAAGAGATTCTGAAGAATAAGCCTTCAAGAATACCTTGAAGAGCTTTATGTTTGGAGGAGCAAATACATCTGTGTGAACAACAGGAGAAAATGAAGTGAGGAGGGATCAGGCAGGTTAGATCACATGGTTGGCTGAAAAGTACTACAAGTAGAAATTTTTAAAGATCCTGTGATTGTCTTCAATTTGATAACATAAAATCTTTATAAATATACAGGATGAACAAATGATTACCAGGGCCTTGTAATTAAAGTCCAAGACTTGGAAGTTCTGTCACATTTGCTATATCCAAGGCATTTTTAAACATTGTCAGCTCACAAAGGATTTGCATCACTTTTTTTAATGCGCAGTCACTATAAATTACAGAACTTAATTGTGCTTTTTCTTTAGGTTTAAAACTCGGAAGAATAGGAAACAAATTGGAATATCACCAACACAAACGATGGAGGAGGTTGCTTGTGTGACTCTGCCTTAAGCTGACACTATGAGGGTCATTTTCCAAGTACGTCAGTGACAAGTAACCTCACCCACCATCAGCATGTAATCGGAAAACCGTGAGCAAGCCCAATATGCCTTGGTGTTGGGCGAAGCACCTCAGCGTTAGCAAGGACTTGGGAAATTTGGACTAACACGTTAAACATGTGGACTGTCTACATCTTGACTACACTGTTAGACGATGTACAGTACTGTGATTAATACACCTGAATACTAGTTTCCCCCAGACCTGTCACCCTGTCCATCTCTTCCCACAAAGGCACGTGAAGTAGAGCAACAGCAAATTCAAATCCTTGCACAAAGGAGAAATCACCGACTGGTCCAAACTATCTGTCTAGATAGGAGACACAGATATGCAGATAGAGGAGGAATCCTTTTAAGATTCACTGAAAAACATACAGGTCTGAAATACCAATTGGCACCCCTGATTATAGGTAATAATACAAGTACTTGTACATCACTCTCACCTCTATGGAACGCAAACACAACTTTTCAAACTGTAAATGAAAATTTCCATTAAAAATAAGTAATGATCTTTTGATGGGCTTTCAATTGAAAAATATAGGATTACTTTTTATGTAGCCTTAGTAAGGCTTTATTCATTCTAGCACAAGCAAATTCATCTCAGGACTGTTTTATACAGTCTATAATCAGATTTTTTTCTTTTGACATTTAATAATCAGCTTTTGATGAAAAAGATAGATAACATTCTTATTCTCGATGCCTCAATGTGTCTTAATTACATCCACTACTAAATTCATTTGCTTCAATTCTCCAAGGGTTTTAGCTGCAATTCTGCACCTCATCACTAAACAGGACAAGATTAACATTTTTCAGTTCATTAAAGAAATGTTCTATGTGTTATTTCCTTTGTACTCATCTTTCTTAATTATCACGGAATGGCTAATGCTTTTTAAATACATTTTCCAGAATTAAAGTACTATTCATTTGCAAACCAAAAGACTGTGTGAAGAGTGATATAAAATTACTGACTCCAAAGATTAATGTATCAAATTATTACTGTAATTTTAAAATTCTAAGTCACGGATTATTTAATGAGAAAAGACCAGACCAAAAAAATCTATTATTTGGAAAAAAGTGTTAAATTAATTTTCAAAGTAGATCAGTACGCAATTAGTTATAATCAGCTTTATCTGCAATTATGATAAAAAGGCAGAAATTATATTTTGATTCTTTGAGGACTAGCTTTCCTTTTCATAACCAATGACTAAAACACGTGATTCTGTGTTATTGGAAAGAGCAAGTTTCCACAATGAGAACTATCCTGTTCAACTGTACTGGGGTGGGTGGGAGGGGGGGGGAAAAGAGATAGAAATACTCAAAAGGGCACAGAACAAGTTCAATATCGTAAAGCTTTAATGCCTTGGGTGATAAAAATTGATTACAAGATAATGCAGGAGGCAGTTAAAGCCAACTGGTTAAGTGATTCAACTGTAGGCCAGAACATCATAAAGCCAAAATGGGAGATTATTACACTCTGGTACACAATCACATAACAGGCTGCCTGTTATATTAGACTGTTGCAAATTGTTATAGGTTTTTGGTCTGCACACCATGCACACGCGATAGCAAGTTATTATGAACAAGATCTGAGCCATTTTGCACATACGTCATCCAGTATGTCCTTATAAGCAAATACTTTCATCTGTAATGTGCCTTTTGAGAGTACACTCCCTCCACCCCATGCACAAAAGTCAAGGTTTTTTCTGAACTCCTCAGGAGCAGAAAGCTTCCCACACTTCATCTGAATGGTTACTACAGAGGAATCCATGACTCGCAACAGGATGGAGGCTTGGTCATTCTCAATTCGCCTCGGGCAGGTTTGTGGACATTCCACAGAAGTGTTGGAATGGAAATCTTAAAAGCCCCAAGGAAGGAGTCTTAACCTGCAACAAAGTTGGCACGAACAGGCATACAAATAAAGAAAAAAAACAGCGAATAATAGAAATCCAAAATAAACAGAGACAATGCTGAAAATACCCAGTGGGTCAGTCAGCATCTGAAAAGAGAAAACATGGGTTAGCTTTTGGGATGTGTGCCCTTTATCTGCTGCTTCTCACCTTCTCAATATTCTCTCGTACTTTTTCCAACCATATGAAAATGCTCGTCTGCTTTTTGGTTTTCAGTTCTGGTGAAGGGTCGCACCCTAAATACTGACTGACCTACTGTGTACTGTATTTTGTTTACAGTGTTGCATCCTGGGTTTTGAACCAGCTGAAAAGATGTACACCCGGGGTGGGGAAATGACAAAATCTGCCATTCAGGCGAACCCCTTCATCGTTGGAAGACCAAAAAATATCTTTGACACAAGCCTGGACTGAACGAAGCAGAAAGGACACAGCAATGTCTGTGGAAACTATGATAAGATACTGTTGGGGTTCTGGCTGAAACAAACAGTGCTGGTGCACTTAGTGCTAAACATATCCATTGTTAAAAATGCAGGAGAAACCATAAGGATAGAACTAGGTTGTTTTAAGATGAATCACTCAATGGGCAGGAATCTGTACTCCCCTCTCTCCCTCCGTCCGTGTCTCCCTCCCTCCCTCCCCCCTCCCCATTCTGATGGCAGCATTACACATTTGGTCTGTGGAGAATAAAGAATGGGTCACTCCAGCTCACCTAGTTACATTAAATGAGGTTATTTGCATTTTAATAAACTACTGCCCAACAAACACAAGTTACATGTTGCTTGCAAAACACATATAGCAACATAAAAGTAATTTTTCCAGAGTTACAATATAATCCTCAGAGCTATTTACAAGTCATAATTTTAAAAGTTTAGTAAATGCAGTATTTCTCTTTGTACAGCGGAAGTAGTCTATTTAGAAAGGGCTTATTTCCAGACCAATTATAATCTGATTCTTCCTTCACAACAGTTTTATCATCTCCATCTCAATTGGTTTGCTCTACACACAAAATAAAGGCCATTTGTTCATCTGCTCAAGGCGCGTTAAGCAGCCATAAAAAGCTCCAGACAAACTAAGTGAGTGTAATAAAGTGAAATTAAATTACCAGACAAGAATTTTAAAAAGCATTTTAAAAACATGAGTTGTACAGTTCTAGCACTGAGCAAGTTACTGGCCAAATCTTACATTGTCAGCTGTGGCTCAGTTGATAGCACTCTCGCCTGAGTCAGACAGTCGTGGGTTCATGGACTTGAGCACAGAAATCTAGGCTGATAGTCCAGTGCAGTACTGAGTGAGTTCTGCACTGTTGGAGGTGCTGTCTTTTGGATGAGACGTTAAACTGAGATCCAGCTGCTCACTCAGGTGGGCGCAAAAGATCCCATGGCACTATTTCGAAGAAGAGCAGGGGAGTTATCCCCGATGCCCTGGCCAATATTTATCCCTCAATTAACATCACTAAAACAGATTATCTGGTCATCGTAACGTTGCTGCTTGTGGGAGCTTGCTGTACACAAATTGCCAGCCACGTTTTTTACATTGCAACGGTGATCACACTTCAAAAAAAAGTATATGCTTGGCTGCAAGGTGCTTTGGGACGTCCCAAGGTTGTGAAAGGCGCTATATAAATGCAAGTCTTTCTTTCTATTAAAAAAACTCAGAACCATGCAAAGGGATTAAAAAACAGCCAGAGAGCTTTGTGGATTCGGATGGCTACATGGCAAAGTAAAAAAAGAATAGAATCTGGCTCTCAGTTTCTCTCGGGTTTGTCATACTCAGCATTGGTGGCTTTCTTGCAGGAAAGAATCAAGGACCTTGCATTTATATTGCACCTTTGTGTGTCCTCAGGAGTCCCAAAGCAACTTGAATTGTTGATGTGCAGTCACTGTTATGGAGTCAAATGTGGCAGCCAATGTGCACGCAGCAATGTTCCATGAATGCACAGAAGATAAACAACCAGGTAGTCTGTTTTTGTGGTGCTGGTTAAAGGATAAATGTTGGCTGAACTCTACTGCGACTTTTCAAGTAATGTCACGCAATCTTGGACATGCACTTGAATAGGAAGCCTACATCTTTCTTTCTAGAAGGGTCAATCTTAGAGGCAAGGTCATCGCAGGCCATCCTTGCACAAAGCTGCTTTTATACTGTATTACCCTACTGCTGCTGGGTACCTGTGTGGGTCTTGCAGTCTGCGAGGACTGGCTGGGCAGCAGACCCACTAAAAGCACCAGTCCCAGCAGCTGACCTTACCAAGTCTCAGCAGCTTCAATTTGGACTGCAGCCAGCTGCACAAGATCCATATTCCGATAACCTGGCTGCAGTGGCACAGGTCTTGCACAATATAAAGACAGCTTTAGTGGCCAGATTAGAAAATGTACTCAAGGCAACTTAGGGCTAGAACATCTTGTCCTTTTAGTTAAAGAGTAATGTATAATAGATGAAGACTCAAGGGGGGGGTGGTGGGGGAAAAGGAGAAAAAAAGTGTTAGCCACAAAAGATGAATTGGGATTACACAGAATCTGCAGAATCCATATGTTCTTGTTGACCCTGGTTAGAGCCTACTATGCAGCACTTTAATATCTTCTAGCTCTGACTTACAACATACAGACACTAAGTAACAGTGCCACCTACTGCAACATTAAGAAACTGCAAAGCTAATTTATGATTCACCAAAGTGACATTTAAACACTGGCTTTTGCATGATTTCTCCCAAACTGAAAATTAATATAAATATCCTTTTACTTCACCTTATTTAAAATAAAAGTTAATTTTGCCTTCTCAATATATTCTAATCCTGTACTGTTATTGCAGTCCCTACAGGTACTCAATAGCAAAAAATTATAACTTGCATTTATATAAAGCCTTTAATGTAGTAAAACATCCCAAGGCGCTTCACAGGAGCATTAACAAAACTTAACACAGAGTCACATTAGGAGATATTACAAAGAGGTAGGTTTTAAGGAGTGTCTTAAAGGAGGAAAGAGAGGTAGAGAGATGGAGAGGTGTAGGGAGGGAATTCCAGAGCTTAGGTCCTCTGCAGCTGAAGGCACAGCAAGGACATGCAAGAGGCCAGAACTGGAGTGCAGATATCGCATCGGGTTGGAGGAAGTTACAGAGCTAGGGAAGAGCAAGGCCATGGAGGGATTTGAAAGCAAAGCTTGAGAATTTAAAAATCAAGGCATTGCTTAACCAGGAGCCAATGTAGGTCAGTGATTACGAGGCGATGGGTGAGTGGGACTTGGTGCGAGTTAGGACAGCAAAGTTTTGAATGAGCTTAAGTGGAAGATGGAAGTCTGGCTAGGAGTCCATGGGAATAGTCAAGACTAGAGGTAACATAGCCATGGATGAGGGTTTCAGCAGCGCATAAGCTGAGGCACGGGCAAAGTTACAGAGGTGGAAGTAGGCTCTTTTAGTGGTGGCGCAGATATGTGGTCGGAAGCTCATCTCTTGGTCAAATACGACACCTATGTTGAGAACAGTCTGGTTCAGTCACAGACAGTTGCAAGGGAGAGGGATGGAGTCAGCGGCAAGGGAAGGGTGTTTGTGGCGGGGACCGAAGACAATGGCTTTGGTCTTTCCAATATTTGGTTGCAGGAAATTCCTGCTTATCTCGTACTGGATTTCGGACAAACAGTCTGATAATTTAGAAATAGTGGAAGGGTTGAGGGATCGGTGAGGTAGTACTGGGCGTCGTCAGCGTACATGTGGGTCCTGACGTTATGTTTTCAGATGTCACCGAAGAGCAGCATGTAGATGAGAAATATGCAGGGGCCAAGGCTAGATACTTGTGGGGACACAAGACTTTAACGGTTGAGGAGCGGTAAGAGAAGCCATTGCAGATGATTCTCTGGCTACGACTGGAGAGAGAAGAATGGAACGCGACAAGTGCAGTCCTATCCAGCTGGACGACAGAGGAGAGGTGAAGGAGGAGGTTGGTGTTGTCAACCGTGTCAAAGCTGCAGACAGATCGAGAAGAGAAGAAACAGTTTACCTTTGTCGCATTCTATTAGTATGTCATTTGTGACCTTGACGAAAGCCATTTTGGTACTGTGGCAGGGGCAGAAACCTGATTGAAGGGATTCAAACTTGGAGATCCGGGAAAGATGGTCAAGGATTTGGGAGGTGATGGCACATTCAAGGACTTTGAAGAGTGATTACCAATAATATTTCACATCTGCATACATAGCATGAGACTGCACTTCAAAATAATTAGTGGAAGTGAAGCACTTTGGGACAGGCCAGAGTCACAAGGACCCGGACTTTGCGCTCCAGATGATGGCGTATGCTGCCATAAGCATTCAGAAAGGTCCCGCAAGTTCCAAGTTGCCGCATGCGTGTGCATGCGCGAAAACTCGGAACTTGCGATGTCAAGGTTCACCTTTACAGATCATCTGCACCAACCCAAAAGTCACATTTGCTGGCACGGAGTTGGGCTATTTTCACCAGTGTAAGGATTAATATCAATCTTAAATTAAAAATTGTATAAAAAAAAAACATGCACAAACATTTAAAATCAGCTTATGTAAATTTTGGCCTGGATTAAAACATTTAAAGTTATTTTTCAAAAAATTAAATTTTTATTGTCTTTGCTTTAGTGAAGGTATTTTTTAATTAAATAAAAAAATGGGAACATTTTTATTCCAGTATAAATTATTTAAATATTTGGGGATTCCTCATATGCTTATTAGGAATCCTCCTTTCTGATTGGAGGACCTGACCCATGTGATCCCAGGGACGTTTGTGAACCGCCAGCATCCCTGGGATCCGTGGGCCTTTACGCAGGTGTACGCCTGCAGGCTCAGGACCCAAAGTCTCCAAAGCCCGGGAGCAGGAAGTCAAGTGCAGATTTCTTTTAATTTAAATCGACTCAGAGACATACTCTGGAGGTACTCTTCCGGTTGCAAATTCCGTCCCACGGTGTTATAGAAATCCACGTTCTTTGTTTATCTGCCCTATACATGGTCTTGTATCACTGCAGAGACTGAATTAATTATCTCCTCTTTTTATCTTGTCCTCATTCTCACCCCTGCATGAAAATGCACTTGACAGAGATAGTAAATGCCAGTAGGAGACTGGGAATACATTTTTCATACATCCCCAATGCATGTAATTCCACCCTTGTACATAAGAACATAAGAAATAGGAGCAGGAGTAGGCCATTTGACCCCTTGAGCCTGCTCCGCCATTTGATAAGATCATGGCTGATCTGATCTTGGGCTCAGCTCCACTTTCCTGCCCGCTCCCCATAACCCTTCATTCCCTAATCACTCAAAAATCTGTCTACTCTCCACATTAAATATATTCAATGACCCAGCCTCCATACGCCCTGGGGTAGAGAATTCCAAAGATTCACGACCCTCAGAGAAGAAATTCCTCCACGTCTCAGTTCTAAATGGGCGATCCCTTATTCTTAAACTATGCCCCCTAGTTCTGGATTCCTCCACGAGTGGAAACATCCTCTCTGCATCTACCTTGTCGTCTATCTGCATCTACTCCTCAGTATCTTATATATTTAAATTAAATCACCTCTCATTCTTCTAAGCTCCAATGAGTATAGGCCCAACCTGCTCATCCTTGCTTCATAAGTCAAGCCCCTCATCTCCAGAATCAACCTAGTGAACCTTCTCTGAACTGCCTCCAATGCAAGTATATCTTTCCTTAAATACAGAGACCAAAACTGTATGCAGTACTCTAGATGTGGCCTCACCAATACCCTGTAGTAGCAGGACTTCCCTGCTTTTATACTCCAACCCCCTTGCAATAAAGGCCAACAATCCATTTGCCCGTCCTGATTACTTGCTGTACCTGCATAAGGACCCCAGGTCCCTCTGTACTGCAGTATTTTGTAACTTCTCTTCATTTAAAAAATAATTTGCTTTTTATTTTACCTGCCAAAATGGTAACCTCACACTTTCCCACATTGTACTCCATCTGTCAAATGTTTGCCCACTCACTTAGCTTGTCTATCTCCCGATTTTGTGTGCCCTCCTCACAACTTGCTTTCCCACCCATCTTTGTATCAGCAGCAGACTTGGCTACATTACACTCGGTCCCTTCATCTAAGTCATTAATATAGATTGTAAATATGAGGCCCCAGCACCGATCCCTGTGGTACCCCACAAGTTACCGCTTGCCAACCAGAAAATGACCCATTTATCCCCACTCTGTTTTCTGTTAGTTAGCCAGTCCGCTATCCATGCTAATATAAACCCGCGAGCTCTTATCTTGTGCAGTAACCTTTTATGTGGCACCTTATCGAATGCCTTCTGGAAATCCAAATACATCACATCCACTGGTTCCCCCTTATCCACCCTGCTCATTACATCCTCAAAGAACTCCAGAAAATTTGTCAAACATTTCATAAAACCATGCTGACTCTCTCTGCTTGACTGTATTATGCTTTTCCAAATGTCCTGCTACTGCTGCCTTAATATGGATTCTAGCATTTTACCAACTACAAATGTTAGGCTAACTGGTCTATGGTTTCCTGCTTTCTGTCTCCCTCCTTGTTCCCCATTATTAATTCCCCAGTCTCATCCTCTTAGGGACAAATTATCTTAGCAACTCTCTTCCTTTTTAATATACTTGAAGAAGCTTTCACTATCTGTATTTATACTTCTTGCCAGTTTACTCTCATACACTATCTTTCCTCTCTTTATAACTTTTTTAGGCATCCTTTGCTGATTTTTAAAAATTTCCCAATCCTCTGGCCTCCCACTAATCTTAAAACTTGGTATGCCATTTTTTTTCAATTTGATAGCATCCTTTACTTCCTCAGTTAGCCACGGATGGTTCTCCCTTCTCTTAAAAAGTCTTTACTTCTCATTAGAATATATTTTTGTTGAGAGTTATGAAATATCTCCTTAAATGTCTGCCACTGATTATCAACTGTCTTACACTTTAATCTATTTTCCAGGTCCACTTTAGCCAACTGTGCCTTCATACCTTTGTAATCACCTTTATTTAAGATCAGGACACTGATTTGAGATCCAACTTTCTCACCCTCCAACTGAAAGTGAAATTCAACCATGCTATGGTCACTCTTTCCTAGAAGATCTTTTACTATGAGATTATTTATTAATCCTGTCTCATTACACAGTACCAGATCCAAGATAGCCTGCTCCCTGTTTGAGTCCACAACATACTGTTCAAAAAATGTTTACTTATTCCCTCTCTCAAGAATATATTTAACTTTTTCTCATTGTTCCCTTCGCAAGGATCCACTGAATTAATTTCCAAGGTGCAAATTTGATTTAATTTTCCAGTGCCACAGCTGGACAAAGTTCCGTTATCGCCCCTTAGTTGGTTCCTGAACTTCTCACTCCCTACTCTAATAGACATTTGACTAAATGCTTCACAAAATAACCAAGTTACAGCAGTATCAGTGACAGTTGCACTGTTTATACATCATAAAATTTATACATTATAAGTGATGTTTTGCCCCTTTCATTTAAAAGAAAGGACATTGCAGTGCAACTTCAATGCCACCTGGTTATAACTGAAATCAAATTTGGGGAGGAGATGAGAACAGGTCAGTAGATCAAAGGAGGGCAAATCAAGAAATCACGGGTTCTTGCGCCCGCCATCCCCCTTTATCCCTGCCTCTGTATTTGCTTATAAACTCCCAAAATGTCATCAGCCTGAAACATTAACTCTGTACCTCTCTCCACAGATGCTGCCTGAACAGTTGAGAGTTTCCAGTTTATATTTCAGATTTCCAGCATCCCCAATATTTCACTTTCGTTTAAATGTAATGTGTTGGGGGAAGGAGAGTTAGTATAGATCAGCAAGGATGGGGTTGAGGGACCAGTCGGTCTTCGTGTGGGACAAAACGTGAACTGTTGTGGGACAGGTAGAATTTATGTAGGGTAAGAGGATAGCCAGGGCAGTGTTTGTGAACAGTCAAGTCTGATGGTGCCAAAAGCTTTTATATGGGTTTCAGCAGTGGATGGGCTGAGGTAGGGGCGGAGGTGGGCAATATTGCAGAGGAGGATTATGTGGTCTTGGTGATGGATAGGATACGACGTTTAAAGCTCCACTCAGACCCAAACAGAATGCCAAGATTGCTCACAGTTTAGACCAGCTGTCTGTATGATTGGGGTCACTATTACCGCACCAAAAGCAATGAAGGAAGCAGAATGCATAACAGCTTTTACAAAGGGAAATAATAATAATTTTTTTTTTTATAAAGAAAAATAAGAAAATGGTATGGAGAAGGGGCAGGGAATTGAGGCTAAGCCAATAGCTCTTTCAGGATAGCTAGAGAGGAGGGTCAGTAACCAGAGGACACTGATTTAATATAACTGACAAACGAACCAGAGGGGAGATGAGGAGAATGTTTTCATTAAGCGAATGGATATGATCAGGAATGCACTGCCTGAAAGGGTGGTGGAAGCAGATTCAATAGTAACTTAAAAAAGTTAATTGGATATATCGTTAAGAAAAACATGTGTAGGCGATGGGGTAAGAAGAGCAGGGAGTGGGACCAATTGGATAGCTCTTTCAAAGAGCCAGCACAGGCACGATGGGCCGAATGGCTTCCTTCTGTGCTGTACAATTCTATGATTCTACTGCTCTATGGCAAGACACCATGTTGCAATCATTTTATTAACATTATACATAACAGCTCATGTAAATTTCTGTACTTTCCCCACCACCTCCTTTTAATTTAAATCACACCTTTCTCTGTGCAAAATGTCAGACACATGAAAAATCCTCCTGAGCCCCTGGCAATGCAGAGTGAGCAAGCTGCTAAGAGATACGAGACCAGCCTGATGAGTTCCTCTCGCTCCTTGTGGAAAAGCACTTTGCTTTACTGAAAAGTTCAGCTAAGACCAGGAACTTGGTTTGAGGAGAATATCAGTCGTAATCCAATGTTTTGCTAATTTATGACAGTGCTGTGGCATATCACTGCATCATTTTTTGAAGAAGGGTCTGATTTTGTCCAAACACAAAGTGAAATGGTAAAAAAGTTAAAAAGTGTACATATGCAGCACCTTATTATTTCAGTCAGAAAGTTCGCAAAGTGCTACATAAACAATGGCATGCAGTATAGCCAATTAGCGCATAGCAGGATCACGCAAACACCAATAATCTGTTTTTGCCGCTGTTAGTTGAAAGAGAGATGTTGGTCAGGACAGAGACACAATGCTTTGCTCATTTCTGGTTAAATCGGCAGGATCTTTAATGCCCTTCTTAAATCACCAGAACGGACAGACTGGGCCCAAGTTAAACTCTCACCCAAAGGTTAATATCTGTCAACACAACCCTACCTCAACCTCAATTAGTCAGCTTGAACCCACCATCTTCACACTCAAAGGAAAGTGTGCTACTAACTGAACTTTATGTAAACCTTTATAGGACTCCACCAGACAGAATTCAAAGTTACCTGCCATCATGGCTATAAGACTAGCCTTGTAGATGTTTGTGAATGAACCCAATTCTCCTGTTCCAAGTATAGTCTTCATGTGGACTTCTCCACAGACATCACGACATTGTTGAATCTCCTTATACAGCTCTAAAAACACCATACATGTTAATAGCTTGAAACGGAAAATTTCAATTTACAAATATGACCATGCTGTTCCCATTCTTCCCAATGTGCTATCTCTAATATGCTGCCCCTACTTTCTCCAAAGTACTATCCTTAATATGGCACTCCCGCTTTCCGTATTTTCCCTAATGTGCGATCCCGGATATGCTAGTCCCACTCTCTCTCTGATGTGTTTCTTCATGAACTGCTGCAGTGCGTGTTGTGAAGGTGCTCCCACAATACTCATTTTTGAAGTGGCTTGCTAGACCACTTCAGAAGGCAGTAAAGAGTCAACCAAGCTGGCGTGATCTGGAGTCACATATAGACCAGAGTAAGGACTGCAGGTTTCCTTCTCTAAAAAGGACATTAGTGAGCCAGTTGGGTTTTTAAGATAATTCAACAGCTTCATTGTTACTTTTACGGATACCAGCTTTTTAAAAAAAATAAAAATAATTCAAATTCTCAATCTGCCATGGTGAGATTTGAACTCATTAGGATTATTAGTCCAGGCCTCTGGATTAGTAGTGCAGGGACAGAACTAGTACACAACCGTAACCAATGATGTGTTAAAAACCAAAAAGGTCAATAAGCAGGGGGCATAGATTTAAAGTAACTGGTAGAAGAATTAGAGGGGAGTTGAGGAGAATTTTTTTCTCCCAGAGGATGGTGGGGGTCTGGAACTCACTGCCTGAAATGGTGGTAGAGGCTGAAACCCTCACAAGTACTTGGATATGCACTTAGAGTGTCGTAACCTACAAGGCTATGGACCAAGAACTGGAAGGTAGGATTGGGCCGAATAGCTCTTTTTCAGTCGGCACAGACGTGATGGGCTGAATGGTCTCCTTCTGTGTTGTAACTACACTTCCAAGTTGAAAGGTAAATGTCAATCAGGAAACCCTTTGCATCAGAATAGAGAATTAACCTAGTAATCGGAACATAGAAACAAAGAAAATAGGTGCAGGAGTAGGCCATTCGGCCCTTCTAGCCTGCACCGCCATTCAATGAGTTCATGGCTGAACATGCAACTTCAGTACCCCATTCCTGCTTTCTCGCCATACCCCTTGATCCCCCTAGTAGTAAGGACTACATCTAACTCCTTTTTGAATATATTTAGTGAATTGGCCTCAACAACTTTCTGTGGTCGAGAATTCCACAGGTTCACCACTCTCTGGGTGAAGAAGTTTCTCCTCATCTCGGTCCTAAATGGCTTACCCCTTACATTTATCCACATTATACTTCATCTGCCATGCATTTGCCCACTCACCTAACCTATCCAAGTCACTCTGCAGCCTCATAGCATCCTCCTCACAGCTCACACTGCCACCCAACTTAGTGTCATCCGCAAATTTGGAGATACTACATTTAATCCCCTCGTCCAAATCATTAATGTACAATGTAAACAGCTGGGGCCCCAGCACAGAACCTTGCGGTACCCCACTAGTCACCGCCTGCCATTCTGAAAAGTACCCATTTACTCCTACTCTTTGCTTCCTGTCTGACAACCAGTTCTCAATCCACGTCAGCACACTACCCCCAATCCCATGTCCTTTAACTTTGCACATTAATCTCTTGTGTGGGACCTTGTTGAAAGCCTTCTGAAAGTCCAAATATACCACATCAACTGGTTCTCCCTTGTCCACTCTACTGGAAACATCCTCAAAAAATTCCAGAAGATTTGTCAAGCATGATTTCCCTTTCACAAATCCATGCTGACTTGGACCTATCATGTCACCTCTTTCCAAATGCGCTGCTATGACATCCTTAATAATTGATTCCATCATTTTACCCACTACCGATGTCAGGCTGACCGGTTTATAATTCCCTGTTTTCTCTCTCCCTCCTTTTTTAAAAAGTGGGGTTACATTGGCTACCCTCCACTCGATAGGAACTGATCCAGAGTCAATGGAATGTTGGAAAATGACTGTCAATGCATCCGCTATTTCCAAGGCCACCTCCTTAAGTACTCTGGGATGCAGTCCATCAGGCCCTGGGGATTTATCGGCCTTCAATCCCATCAATTTCCCCAACACAATTTCCCGACTAATAAGGATTTCCCTCAGTTCCTCCCCCTTACTAGACCCTCTGACCCCTTTTATATCCGGAAGGTTGTTAGTGTCCTCTTTAGTGAATACCGAACCAAAGTACTTGTCTCAATTGGTCCGCCATTTCTTTGTTCCCAGTTATGACTTCCCCTGATTCTGACTGCAGGGGACCTACGTTTGTCTTTACTAACCTTTTTCTCTTTACATATCTATAGAAACTTTTGCAATCCGTCTTAATGTTCCCTGCAAGCTTCTTCTCGTATTCCCTGCCCTAATCAAACCCTTTGTCCTCCTCTGCTGAGTTCTAAATTTCTCCCAGTTTCCGGGTTCGCTGCTATTTCTGGCCAATTTGTATGCCACTTCCTTGGCTTTAATACTATCCCTGATTTCCCTTGATAACCACGGTTGAGCCACCTTCCCTTTTTTATTTTTACGCCAGACAGGAATGTATAATTGTTGTAGTTCATCCATGTGGTCTCTAAATGTCTGCCATTGCCCATCCAGTCAACCCCTTAAGTATCATTCGCCAATCTATCCGAGCCAATTCACGCTTCATACCTTCAAAGTTACCCTTCTTTAAGTTCTGGACGATGGTCTCTGAATTAACTGTTTCATTCTCCATCCTAATGCAGAATTCCACCATATTATGGTCACTCTTCCCCAAGGGGCCTCGCACAACGAGATTGCTAATTAATCCTCTCTCATTACACAACACCCAGTCTAAGATGGCCTCCCCCCTAGTTGGTTCCTCGACATATTGGTCTAGAAAACCATCCCTTATGCACTCCAGGAAATCCTCCTCCACCGTATTGCTTCCAGTTTGGTTAGCCCAATCTATGTGCATATTAAAGTCACCCATTATAACTGCTGCACCCTTATTGCATGCACCCCTAATTTCCTGTTTGATGTCCTCCCCAACATCACTACTACTGTTTGGAGGTCTGTACACAACTCCCACTAACGTTTTTTGAAGTATTTTGAAGGACACTGAAGTATTCAACAGGACATTTATATTATCTGCAATCGGTACATAAACTGACGTGAGACAATTCACCCTTGTTTTTTTTTCTTTCCTGCTTCTGGGAAAACACCTTCCCTTTGGTCTGATCAATGTCCCAGTTGGATCAGAACGATGAAATTATGGAGAGAATATTATGGTGAGTGTAGTAACAATGATTTTCTGATGTACGCCCATGGGTGGCGATGCTGTGCCAAGAGTGGGGTCTCAAAAATCATCTGTTAAACGTAGGACCAGGCCTCAATGGTAACGACATTTTCTATAACGGACGCAAAAGAGCCAGCTCCTTTTACAGCGCTCGGCTCAGAAGAGAATACAGGCAAGTCGTTACAATATAAATTGCATTTTATTTTTAAATGAAACAAGCGCCATCTAAATGGTTGTTAATTGCGTACAATAGAACAGCGCTTACCTTCCCACTGGCCTCTCAGCACCAAGGTTCTGTTAATTACAATATCAATTTCTGTCGCACCATCTTCAATAGCCATTGTTATCTCCTGCAAACGGATCGCCAGTGGTGTCTGTCCAGCAGGAAAGCCAGTTGCCACTGATATGTAAAAAATTATTGTTTCAATGCAGCTTCAGTTATGACAGAAACAAGTTGCATTTCTATAGTGTTCCTCATGTACAGGAACACATTTCAGAGCACTATGTAATAAAAATACAAAACGGGTACCATGACAATCAAGCATGGGAGAAGGACAGAGATATAAAGAGGCCAAGGTGGGAAACCAAAGGCAAGATCAAAAGAGACGTGTTTCCGAGAATAGTTGGGAACGAGGTAGAAAATACCAGAGGGCAGGAACACAGCTGAGAGGCTGACAGTGGTGGAGCAGAGGACAAGGAGAAGTCCAGTGTGAGAGGAGCAGAGGATGCATGCAGGGATATATGGCGGCACGAGATTACTGAGGTAGGGATGGAACTAAGGGCCAGATTTTTGTCGAAAACAGTAATTTTACGTCAAAATTACTGTTTTCGCTGCGTTACCGTTTTTAGGCCTAACTTTCAGCCTTTACGTCATCGGTAAAGTCAGCGTTGCACGACGATTTGCGTGCAAACCGCAAATTTCGGCAACTTTAGTCCAGGGCCGGTAGCGCTGCGAGAGGCGCCTTCGGGAGGGGGAAAAAAATTGCAAAAAACATTCACAAAACCATGACCTACTAAATCGCTGAAAAAATAATTAATAAAAACCTTAACTTACCTTTTTTGCAGGTCTTCACACTTACCGCTGCTGGAGGGCTGCGCTGACAGGTTTGACCTGTCGGCATTCTGTGCATGGCATAAGGATCGGGAGTGTGCCGAAAGTATGACACAAATGCAATCTGCTTCGTTGCACGTCGGCGCACCTCTCCCTGGCGGTACATGGAAGCGACGCCACAAACAGGTACCCGAGGATCCCGCCAACTGGGTTTTCGGCGCAAAGCGTCAAATCGCGACGGAAACCCGGTAGCAAACCTGGCGAAAATCCAGCCCAATGCCTTCCCTTGATTTGGTATCAAGCACAAGTTTTGAAATGAATATGCTGAGGCACATGAAGTTAGAGGAGCATGGAGAGGACGAGGGAGGGGGCGATGGCAATGTGAAACTTACTGCAGGGGAGGACATGACCTGTGAAGGTTTGGATAAGCTCACACTTGTGGAGGGTTGATGCAGGGAGGCCAGACAGCAGAACACTGAATAAATCAAGCCCCGAGCTAATGAAGGGTTTCAGCGCCTGAAGGGGAGAGATACGGGCAGAGGGAGGGATTGGTGCATAGGAGGATGAAACGGATTTTGACAATGTGGATGTGGGGCAGGAAGCAAAGTTGGACACCACGATTCAGTGCTTACACCAGAATGTACAAGCTTACATTTTTCAATTGGCATTATTTTCATATTAGCAGCGACTCATTTAAAATAACACCAATCATAAACTCAAGGTCACAGTTTTCATAAGAATCATTGCCTAAACAATATTGACTAAGTATATATATTTTTTTCAAGTTAAACATATTTTACTGTCATTTCATAAAAAGGTTTCAAGTTACTTTCATACCTGAGGCAACAGGGATATTGCACTGTATAGCCTTCAATGTTTGCACTGCATCAGCCACCCGAGATGGGTAAACACACACTGCACCAGTAGTAATACCTACAAAAAACAGCACAGATTCACTCTTCACTCTTTAATACTTTGAACAGGATTAAGCATGTGTAAACTACATATACCATGAAGATAAACCGTACATACATCACAGGTATGACATTAACACTTTCTGTTAACACAGAAGTTAGCTATGAATTATTTACATTATTTTAATCTCAAGGAACACATCTAAGAGAGCAGACTGCAGCTTGTATGCCATAAACCTTGACAAGCCTGTCCTCAATGTCCAGGCAACTCAACCCCATTTGCAGTTGTATTTCTTGCTTGCTGTTTAGTGCGGTTTGAATTTCATGGGACTGGAGATTTGCAACGGATGTTCTTAGCTCTGTTGCTTCACTAACTGGATAAATCCTAAATCAGAACACAGATCTGTTCCCATCACCGACTCGTACAGAATGGCAAGAGCATAGATTTCAAATTTATACATGGCCCATGAAGACAAAAATCTTCTCTGCAATTAGAGCTCCAATTTCACACAGTCCCCACATCTTTTCCCAATAGATATCTGTTCCTCTGCAGTTGGAACTACAGGTTAGGGGATGGGGTGAAATAGTGGAGACGCAAGGATACTTGACATTCTGGAGCTTGGTTTGATTACTTATGGGGATCAGGGATTGCTTACGTAGAGCTTTCCCTCGGGGAGTTGCAGTGTCTATGATAGGGTAGATTGTATGTTGTGAAAGAAGCAGGTTTGAGCAGCTCAGTGGCTTTTTATCATTCCAAACCTGATTATATGGTGAATGTATTAAAGGAGTTTACTGTAAAGTCTTTTGTGACTGAAGCAAACACCACAATGATTAATTGTCAAGAGTGTGGCATTTTCCAGCAAGAAATTTTTCTTTAGCAACATCACGATTTTTTAAATGCAAGGTCGCATTTGCAAACATGCTTAAAAAGACCAGCACTTTACAATAAGGGTGCAAAGGAATGCAGTGGAATGAAGAGGGTAGGATCAACGCTCAGTCTATCAGAAGAGGCGATTGCATGCTCTACCTTGTCCAATCATTAGTAACATTGACTCCTGGGGAAAGGCAATAAAAGTCTGTGGCCAATTTCAGAAAAAATTCTAAGAAATTCCTCTATGACCCCCGAAGACAAGCAAACTCTAGATCATGGCTACTGATAGAAACAGAAAATAGGTGAAGGAGCAGGCCATTCGGCCCTTCGAGCCTGCACCACCATTCAATATGATCATGGCTGATCATGCATCTTCAATACCCCACTCCTGCTTTCTCTCCCTTTAGCCGTAAGGGCCACATCTAACTCCCTTTTGAAAATATCCAACGAACTCGACTCAACAACTTTCTGCGGTAGAGAATTCCATAGGTTCACAATTCTCTGGGTGAAAAAGTTTCTCCGTATCTCGGTCCTATATGGCTTACCCCTTATCCTTAGACTGTAACCCCTGGTTCTGGACATCCCCAACATCGGGAACATTCTTCCTGCATCTAACCTGTCCAATCCCATCAGAATGTTATACGCTTCTCGGAGATTCCCTTTCATTCTTCTAAATTCCAGTGAATATAAGCCTAGTCGATCCAGTCTTTCTTCATATGTCAGTCCTGCCATCCTGGGAATCAGTCCGGTGAACCTTTGCTACACTCCCTCAATAGCAAGAATGTCCTTCCTCAGATTAGGAGACACAATACTCAAGGTGTGGTCTCACCAAGGCCCTGTACAACTGCAGCAAGATCTCCCTGCTCCTATACTCAAATCTTCTCGCTATGAAGGCCAACAAGCCATTTGCTTTCTTTACTGCCTGCTGTACCTACTTTCAATGACTGATGTACCATGACACCCAGGTCTCGCTGCACCTCCTCTTTTACTAATCTGTCACCATTCAGATAATAATCTGACTTCCTGTTTTTGCCACCAAAGTGGATAACCTCACACTTATCTACATGCTACTGCATCTGCCATGCATTTGCCCACTCACCTAACCTTTCCAAGTCAGCCTGCAGCCTCTGAGCATCCTCCTCACAACTCACATTGCTACCCAGCTTAGTGTCATTCAATTCCTTCATCTAAATCATTAATTTATATTGTAAATAGCTGGGGTTCCAGCACTGAACCTTGCAGTACCCCACTAGTCACTGCCTGCCATTCTGAAAAGGGGCAGTTTATTCCCACTCTTTGCTTCCTGTCTGACAACCAGTTCTCTATCCACGTCAATCTATTACCCCAAATTCCATGTGCCTTAATTTTGCACACCAATCTCTTGTGTGGGACCTTGTCAAAAGCCTTTTGAAAGTCCAAATACACCACATACACTGGTTCGTCCTTATCCACTCTACTAGTTACATCCTCGAAAAATTCTAGAAGATTTGTCAAGCATGATTTCCCTTTCATAAATCCATGCTGACTTGGACCGGTCCTGTCACTGCTTTCCAAATGCACTGCTATTATATCTTTAATAATTGATTCCAGCATTTTCCCCATTACCGATGTCAAGCTAACTGGTCTATAATTCCGTTTTCTCTCTCCCTCCTTTTGTAAAAAGTGGGATTATATTAGCTACCCTCCAATCCACAGGAACTGATCCAGAGTCCATGGAATGTTGGAAAATGACTACCAATGCATCTACTATTTCTAGGGCCACTTCCTTAAGTACTCTAGGATGCAGACTATCAGGCCCTGGGGATTTATCGGTCTTCAATCCCATCAATTTCCCTAACACCATTTCCTGACCAATAAGGATTTCCCTCAGTTCCTCCTTCTAGTATTTTCAGAAGATTATTTGTGTCTTCATTAGTGAAGACAGAACCAAAGTATTTGTTCAACTGGTCTGCCATTTCCTTGTTCCCCATTATGAATTCACCTGATTCTGACTGTAAGGGACCTACATTAGTCTTCACTAATCTTTTTCTCTTCACATATCTATAGAAGCTTTTGCAGTTAGTTTTTATGTTCCCTGCAAAGTTACTCTCATACTCTGCTTTCCCCCTCCTAATTAAACCCTTAGTCCTCCTCTGCTGAATTCTAAATTTCTCCCTGTCCTCAGGTTTGCTGCTTTTTCTAGCCAATTTATATGCCTTTTCCTTGGATTTAACAATATCTCTAATTTCCCTTGTTAGCCACAGTTGAGCCACCTTCCCAGTTTTATTTTTACACCAGACAGGGATGTACAATTGTTGTTGTTCATCCATGTGATCTTTAAAATGTCTGCCATTGCCTATCTATCGTCAACCCTTTAAGTATCATTCGCCAGTCTATCCTAGCCAATTCATGTCTCATACCATCGAAGTTACCTTTCTTTAAGTTCAGGACCCTAATCTCTGAATTAACTGTGTCACTCTCCATCTTAATGAAAAATTCTACCATATTATGGTCACTCTTCCCCAAGGGGCCTCGCACAACAAGATTGCTAATTAATCCTCTCTCATTACACAACAGCCAGTCTAGGATGGCCAGCTCTCTAGTTGGTTCCTCGACATATTGGTCTCGAAAACCATCCCTTACACACTCCAGGAAATCCTCCTCCACCGTACTGCTACCAATTTGGTTAGCCCAATCTATATGTAGATTAAAGTCACCCATGATAACTGCTGTACCTTTATTGCAGCATCCCTAATTTCCTGTTTGATGCCATCCCCAACCTCACTACTACTGTTTGGTGGTCTGTACACAACTCCCACTAACGTTTTCTGCCTTTGGTGTTTCACAGCTCTACTCATATAGATTCCACATCATCCAAGCTAATGTCCTTCTTTACTATTACGTTAATCTCCTCTTTAACCAGCAAAGCTACCCCACCTCCTTTTCCTTTCTGTATATCCTTCCTGAATATTGAATACCCCATCACTAGACATACAAATTAGCCCCCATGCCCCAATTTTCTTGGGAACATAGGCCTGTACAGGCCTGGAAGTGGCCATCTCCATCTAATGTTTTGGCCCCAAAAGTCACAGGCTTCTTAATTACTTTAAAATAAACAGTGCTAGCAGAAGTCATGCAAGATTGTTTGAATCCAGCTACCTTTATCGTCCATGTTCAGACTTTTCAGCAGGTCTTCTCTGATGGGATGCTTGGCTTTGTAGCAGAGTCTTTGGACATTTGAGGGGGTGTCATCGCC
Organism: Pristiophorus japonicus; assembly: GCF_044704955.1. Lineage (NCBI taxonomy): Eukaryota > Metazoa > Chordata > Chondrichthyes > Pristiophoridae > Pristiophorus > Pristiophorus japonicus. Next base: position 61,482,135 of record NC_091989.1, on the reverse strand, counting down.
AGATAGTGTAGTGAGGTCGATACAGGTGACCGCCTTCAGCAGCCATGCAGCCTGTGAAATAAGATACGGTGAAGGGGAAGAGACAAAGAAAAATCAGACTGGCACAATTCGTCAGAAGAAAAAGTAATGCAATATTAATTTTCTGCCACGAGACAAGAGTGCCTACACTCACAACTGTCACCCACAGCTTTGACTAGCAGGAACACGACAGTCCTGACTGCTGTACTCAGGTCTGAACCTCCTGGCACCAAATGGGTTGCGGACCAGTATCCTTCCCCCTCTCTCTGACGGAGATAGTTATCCGTTTGGTTAAAGTGACGGTAAGAGAACATTTTGATGCTTTCTGTTTCACTCTCTGCTTCACACGATTAAATGTTGTTAACAGGGTATATAAAAACATCCTAGTACCGGTTATAGTTGGAACAGACTTTTGGTAACAGACTGAGCGAACCGTTGCATTTTAGTCCTCTAACTAAGGTGTAGATAGTAATAAGGCATTCTTGAAATTGCCCATTGGATTGAACTTTGGCCTTTTGAATAACCTGAATCTCAGATGTCATCAGATCAATTTTGACCCTTCTGTTTACAGCACTGAAGAAAGTGACATTGAAAGAAACCGAGTGTGTACCATAACAACACCGGCTTGTTAACATAAATCAGAAATAAACAATACAATCTATTTGCACAGGCTTGTTTACAAAAGGACTCATCATTACAAAGCCCAGCTCAGGGAGGGGTGTGCACATATGCAACTGAAAATCAGCTGGAGCTTCAAACGAAAAGGATATTTAGCAAAGTAGATTGGCATAGAATCACAGAAATCACCACACAGGTGACAATTTGGCTAATTATGCCTGTCCAATACTAGCTCTTCAACCTGAGCTGCCTGCTTTAATCCCACTTCCCTGTCCTTTCCATGTAAAATTTCAGAGGTTTTAAGATCGCAACAAGATAAGGAACGCATGTCTAGGGGCTCTATTTTCCCCAGTGATTTGCGCCGTTTTTTTGAGCAGGCTGCTTTTTTTGGCCCAAGTTAAAAAAAAGTTTCCCCAATCAATTTGCACCGGCATAACTCAGTTACGATTTTTGGTACTTTTTTTTTTCAACCAAAGGGGGCGTAACCTGCCACCCGCACCAATTCTGGCCATTTAGGCAAGTTTGGCCAGCTAAGAGTTACTCCAGTTCTGCTGAGGCCAGCGTATGTGGCCTCTCCAGAAAAACCTTCTGGAGAGTAAAAGAAATTGGCGCAGGCAAGGAAATTGGCACAGGTAAGTGCAGCAGTTGCCCGACAGCAGTAGCAGGCAGTGGGGGGCGGTGGAGCCTTTCGGGTGAAGTTAGTTGCGGGTACCGGGAGGGAGGAGGGCATTCGGCCTGGGATGGGGCGGGGGAGCGAACCAGGAGGCCACTCTGGTAGGGCTAAGAGTGGGGGAACGGACCGGTAAGCTTATCGGCCAGGGCTAGGAGCGGGAGAGCCAACCGGCAAGGCACTCGGGGCGGGGGGCGGGCAGAGGAACAGACCGGCAAGCCCTTTGGCCAGGGCTAGGGACCAGGACTGACAAGGCACTTGGGGCCTGGGGTGGGGGAGGAGAGGAGTGGAGAAGAGAGCTGGAGCGACAAGAGGCTCAGGGCAGGCTAGGCAAGCCGACCGGCAAGTCCTTCGGCCAGGGGCAGGAAGCGGGACCAGCTTTAATAATTGGAGGCAAGTTGCTGCAATATATTTTAATGTGTTTTTAAGTTGATGCAATGTGTTTTAATGTGTTGGGATGTATGTTTCACTTTGCAGCCTCAGCTCACATTGTGCTCCTGGTTACCATGGCAACCCAATCTTTTTGGCGCAGATCAAGGTTCCATTCCCAAAACTAAAGGACAGGTTAGGCCACGCCAAAATGAAGAAATCCAACGGGGAAACTTAGAACATTTTTTTTTGGCATACTTAGGCCTCCAAAAAACAGGCATAACTCTTCAAGTACACCAAAAGAACTTTGGGGAAAATTGAGCCCTAAATTTTTCTAAGAGCACTATTACTATTTATTGCTCAGTCGTATAGACTCTACATCAACGTTCCCTATAAGCTGCGTGGTCACGCATCCCAGGATCGGCTTTTTAAATGTTAAGTTTCGCACATGCGAGAAACTGCGAATGGGCCGCGCACCCAAAAAAAAGACGTGTCCAATGCTAATGGACACCAACAACCTCTGAAGGTGCATCTATGAACAAAATAGTCTTCTATTTCAACCCGTTTCTGTTATGACTGCTGGGATTGCTTCATTTTGTTTAAAAATCCATGGGCTTTCTAGATAATTAGCAATTTGTTGACATATGTGGTCAAAGCTCAGTATAAAAAATACGTTTGAAAGATCACTTATTCCCAATAAAACTAGCGCATAAAATACAGAAGTGACCTCTTCCTTGCCAAGTAGTATTGTTGACTGTTGATAATCAGTGATAACCCACAGGCAATCCTTAGCCTCAAACTCTCAGTGGAATTTGTTGCAAATGTGCTGCATCAAATACCGTGGCACTTCTGTGCAATTACTGCACATCATGTTTATGGGGTGTTGAACCAGTGGAAACATTTCTCAACTGCACAGCACTTCAGCGGCGCTGATTAAGCTGGTTATCATTCAGCGTCTGAAGGTGCATCGCCAAATTTAACTTCCTCCTTTTTGTCATTATGATGGGTTGTTGGGTCAGGTCAGAAACAAAATCAATTTGCTGATTCAGTCAAAACTTTCGACACAGAAAAAGAGAGAATTGTGCCAAAATGATTGTTGTAATTTATAGCAACAGCCAACCCGGCAAACAGTGCATGTGCCCAGCAAAAAGCTCTTCAGTTTACAGCCCAGAATAAATCTCGGCCTCTCATTGTCGAATGGCATGAAGAACCTGCATTTATATAGCGCCTTATCACATTCCCAAGACATCCCAAAACCTTTCACATCTGTCACATTTTGGGATTTGGATTTTTTTTTTCTTTCAAGGAAAAAATGTGGAGATTAAATTACGTTTAAGGGTTGTTTTCTTGAAAACAAAATGAATTCATACAGGTTTAAAAAGGCCACAGGCTGCAAGCTTGTCTTGTGAACCCCTCTCTGACAGGATCTCCCACTCCCTTCACTCTTGCTCAAAGGAAGGCAGGTTATCAATACATTACAGCCTGGGCAAGGAGCAAACCACGGAGTTCTCAGCAAGCCCAAATAATGTTGAGCGACATCAGCAAAAGAAAATAGAATGCTAAACTGTAAAGTGAAAACAGTAGAGTACAGAGCGGAGGAAGCATTGCTCAAAGCGTACAGAACTCAGGTCACACCACAAGTACTGCATCTCCTTCCTGTCACCAAGACACAAAGCAGATGGTTCAGTGAGATACCAGAAGGAAAACAGCACCCCAGCAGGGAGTCAATGCCTTGGCAGGCCAGGCTGCAGAGGTGTGGGCAAAGAGGTAGGAGGAAGGGGACAAAAATAGGTTGAGAAATATAGCACTGGAGGCCGCCATGACGGCTCTTTAAAAAAGCTATCCAATTTCCAATTAGTCCCAGTCCCCCTTTCTTTTCCCACAGCTCTGCAAATTTCTCATTTTCAAGTATATATCTAATTCCCTTTTGAAAGTTACTATTGAATCTGCATCCACCACCCTTTCAGGTCATAACAATTTGCTGGGTAATTTTTTTCCTAATTTTCCCCGATTTTTTGCCAATTATATTAAATATGTGTCCTCCAGTTACCGAACCCACTGCCAGTGGAAACTGTTGCTCCCCATTTACTCTAAGAAAACCGTTCATGATTTTTAAACCCTCTATTAAATCTCCCCTTAACCTTCTCTGCTCCAAGGTGATCAATCACAGCTTCCCTATTTTCTCTCCACATAACTGAAGCCCCTTATCGCTGGTACCATTCTGGTAAATCTCTTCAGCATCCTCTCCAAAGCCATGACATCCTTCCTAAAGAGCGGTGCCCAGAATTTGGGCACAATACTCCAGCTGAGGCCTAACCAGTAATTTATAAAGGTTTGCATAACTTCCTTGCTTTTGTAGTATATTTATAAAGTCAAGGATCCCATGCATTTTTGAAACAACCTTATCAACATATCCTGCCACCTTCAAAGATTTGTGTACGTTCACCCCAGGCCTCTCTGCTCCTGCACCCCATTTAAAATTGCACCATTTAGCTTATATTGCCTCTCCTCATTCTTCCTTCCAAAATGTATCACATACACTTGACTGGATTAAATTTCATCTGCCATGCGTCTGCCCATTTGACCAGTCTGTCTACATCCTCCTGAAGTCTGTCACTGTATTCCTTATTGCTTTCTACATTTCCAAACTTAGTGACATCTGCAAACTTTGAAATTGTGCCCCTGTACCCAAGCTCAGGTCATTAATGTAGATCAAAAAGTGAAGTGGTCCCAATAACGACCCCCGGTAGATACCACTGTATATTTCCACCTGGTCTGAAAAACAACCATTAACCACGACTCTCTGATTTCTGTCCCTTAGCCAATTTCATATCCACGCAGCCACTTTAATCCCATGGGCTTCAATTTTGCTAGCAAAATTGGTGAGGAAAATAGATCACGTTAAATACTTACTTGCCACTGCTTGGACACATTCCTCCTCGTCTGTATTTCTTTCGCACGTCTCAGAACAGCTGGTTGATTCACGGTAACTCTGGATAGCCAGCCCAAATCTGAAAAGGACAATCAGACCGTGAAAACATGTTATCCCTTCCCTCCCAATACAGTACAATGCACAAATTAAAACAATGGCAAGTTGTCAAATGTTGAAGGAAATTGTATCCACCGACTTTTCAAGATCAAGAGATACTAATACTGAAATTGGAAGAGCAAATAATTCACCCAACAAAAACCTGAAAAACATAACTAGGTGTCACAGAAAGAGGGTGCACCAACGTGCCATCCACACATCACAATGCATGGGTGCACCAACATGCTGGCAGTATTCTGGATGGATTAGCCACAATGGGCCGAAAGTCCTCCCTCATCTGTATCTATTGTGTGATTTTGAAGTGAAAGATTTACTGCTGGTTGCCACAGAACTAGTCTCAGATCTAAAAGCTGGCTTGGGATCTGTAAAAGTTCGAGAGAAAGCAACCGCGCCTTAATGCAATGCAGATAATGTAACAAGTCTGCTCCGCTGGTGGGAATCCTTGCCCATGGCAATACAGACTCGTAAAATTGGCCGATGTCAATGGGCATCATTGACCCTGAAAGATTAGCCAAGCTTTGTAGCTCAATTTACCAATGTGTAGTCTAAGCTCATAGGCATAACAATCAATGCAGCATTTTGGAATTTAATAGCCATGCACCAACTATAAAAGTAACTGCATTTTTCTAGATTCTTCCCCTCCGCAAAATTCCAACAATCCTCCTTTAATACAGTGCACCTTTCTCAAAGGCCGGTATAACACTACCAGATTCTGGAAGCTTAGCAAAGTAGTGCACTGAAATTCTGCTCGCGGCTTTCAAAGTTGAATGCCTTTGTTCCATCAAAAATTCTGTGCACATGAAACATCACAAGATTCACTCTACGCTGACCAGGCCCTGGAACCAGTACAGTTCCCAAATTAACTCATTTCAAGTGCTTTCCGCCAGCTCTCCAACATTGCATCTTTCAGCTGCCTTGGATTTATGCTCCTGGAATCAAACTTAAGACAAATAATAGTCGCAGATTCGTTTCGACATGGTTGATTCACAGGCTGTAATGCAACAGACTGACCTTGTGCAGCAAGATGTACTTTACATAATATCCTCGGCTCTGACAGACCCTCCTCCATTCAACTTGTGAAGAGAGCATCGTGGCATAATTACACGGCGCAGACCATGCCTGGGTAATCTGTTTCTTCATTACCTTCCCCTCTGTCTAACGTTGCCAGGAATGCCATTTTGTAATAGGATCTCCAAGCATGTGGCTGTCCCATCATGCACTTCACACAACACCACAGCAACACACATTAAAGAACAAACTAAAATTTACAAATGTTAGAAAATAAATCATGTTGGCATGAAGGGCAAGCAAGGTATTCAGAGAAGTGCTTAGTTTAAGAAGCTCACAGACCAACATTGCATGCCCAACAATGCCAAAACCATGTCTGATGAATATTGGACAACTACTTTTCTTAACATATTGCACAACTTACCACATGACCAGAGCGATTTCTGAAAAACAAAATCAGCCCTTTTTTTGACCAGAGCACAATGAAATGCTGCAGTCCTGTTTTTGTACACTGGAGGGAGATAATATATAGTACACCCAGAACCACAAGTTGCTGAAGCATGATACTGCAGCAGTTTAGTGCCGGCTCCTTGGGAAAAATCTTTCAATAGGTGAATATTTTAACATCAGGCTTGTAGGTCACCACGGACTCCTGAAATAAATCTTCCCTTTCCTCCTCATGCTCGTAACTCAAAATCAGAAGGGAGAGTATAAGGAGTATTTATTGGCCAGTTAAATGCACATCAACCATAAAAGCTCTAGCTTGGTGGGGGAGGGGGGGGGCGGTCACCTCATGATTCCTCAACTTATTGCATCTTCTCTTCCTCTTCTCAGCTTCCGTGGTGTCCGGTTATAGAGGGCCCTTCACTTAATTTCTCAACAGAAAGAAAACATACCAAATACTGATGTGATTCTTTAGTAAACTCAGTATGAACAGACCAGAACAGATTTCAGTGAAAATCAGTAGAGGAGATGATTTCAAAATTGAAACAAATAAATTGAGAGGGCTGACCCATATACTTCTTTTTCTTTCCCTAAATACATAATATTTTGGATAAGTGTGACGTTTCTGTTTGGAACTTAAAGATTTTCCCTGTTTGTAAGTTTTTTAACTTTATATTATTTTGCCCCTTACAAGCTGGGCCAATACCTTTTCATTATCAACTTCATAGAACTGCTCAACTCGATGCTTTCTTTTCATGTTTTAGTTCAGTTATATCTAAATAGCTGTAATAGCTGTGAAGCAAAACATCTCGCCCAATGAACACAGCCATATGAGATTGTCAACATAGTACAAACCACTTTCTGCAAAACTTAATTACTGCCCCAAAATTAATAAATCCATGTGACCTAGAAATATCTGCATACAAGTTTCAACCCGTAGCAACAGAAAGCTCTCTGAACTTTCTTCATAAGACATCCCTTAATTGATTTAATCAACATGGATTGGTTAAACCAAATGACCTGTTTCAATGTTGTACAGTAATGTCTATCTGGGATCCAAACAATAGTATATACTTCATTATTCAATTACGAGAGGAATAGCCCAATGAGTAAAAGAAAGCAAGGACTTGCCTTTATATCATGCCTTTCATGAACTCCAGGCATCCCAAAACACTTTACTGCCAATTAAGTCTAATCGTTGGTGTAATGTAGGAAATTTGCATACAGAAAAGTACCACCAACAGCAATCTGATAATGGCAGAGGTTCGGCGAATGTTTGATCCAGAGGGGTGAGTGTTTTTGTGGCGGAGGAGCGGTGACAGATTGTGGCGGAGGTGCGGCGAGATGTTGTGACGGAGGTGCGACGAATGAGGGTTCGGGGCCGAGCAGAGCCGAGAGCCCAGGGGTAGAACGGGTCAACCCACACTGCGATATGTGTGCACACTAGGTCCGTGCAGCAGAGCAGGTCTCCAGTCATCCTGGTTAATCCTTGCCATTGGATAAAGGCCCAACTCTGTCAAGCCCATGTGGTTGCTGATTTGCAACAGTCACCACACGTTAAAAAAATCCACACACAGGCATCTTCCACCCCCTCAACTGGAGTTCAGGACTGGAACATCAGGTCCTTCATTGAAACATGTGAACTCATGGGGAAGCAAGTCATCCTGGTTCGAGGGACTGCTTATGATGATGATGATGACCAGATAATGTGTTTTCAGTGATGTTGGTTGAGGGATATATATTGACCAGATCCAACACCAGAACTTTCTGCATGAAGTAAATAGAGTTCCATTCCTATTACTAGACCCTAAAGAGAATGAGGTTACCTGAATATCTCATATAGCTTCTTTAAATTATATAATTGGCTCATTTTACTATTGGCAACATCTTAGCTTCATGTTATTCTTTGGTCTTGGTATGAGCCATACTGTCCTACCCATTCTTGGGCCGAGCTGCATTTAATGTGTCAAATACCCCTTCCCCCCAAAAGCCTGGGGCTCCGGCAGAGCTCCTACACTGGCTGCAGCCTCCCAAGCTGATGGGATGGGTTCTATAATGGACAGATTATCCAGTGACCTGTAACCCCGCGCCTCACTGAAGCTCCCGCTCAATCTCACACAAAGCTCACCGCCCGCTCCCAGCCCTGGGGACCTGGTGACCGCAGAACCTGATCCGCCCTACCCCACCACACGCGTCCAGCTCTCACCCAGCGGCCTGCCGCAATTTCTCGCTTCCATGGCGCCCAAGGCGAAGATGAATCCCGACAACTTCCGTTCTGTTCGTCACTTCCGGCTCAGCGTCTGTCATTACAACCAATCCCATCAGTGTTAGGGTAATCTGTCCATTCTAGAGCCCAACCCATCAATGTTAGAGTAATCTGTCCATTATAGAGCCCAACCCATCAATCCAGGGTAATCTGTCCATTATAGAGCCCAACCCATCAGTGTTAGGGTAATCTGTCCATTATAGAGCCCAACCCATCAGTGTTAGGGTAATCTGTCCATTATAGACCCCATCCCATCAGTGTTAGGGTAATCTATCCATTATAGAGCCCAACCCATCAATCCAGGGTAATCTGTCCATTATAGACCCCATCCCATCAGTGTTAGAGTAATCTGTCCATTATAGACCCCATCGCATCAGTGTTAGGGTAATCTGTCCATTATAGAGCCCAACCCATCAATCCAGGGTAATCTGTCCATTATAGAGCCCAACCCATCAGTGTAGGTTAATCTGTCCATTATAGAGCCCAATCCATCAGTGTTAGGGTAATCTGTCCATTATAGAGCCCAACCCATCAGTGTTCGGGTAATCTGTCCATTATAGACCCCATCGCATCAGTGTTAGGGTAATCTGTCCATTATAGAGCCCAACCCATCAATCCAGGATAATCTGTCCATTATAGAGCCCAACCCATCAGCCGTGGGTAACATGTCCATTAGAGAGCCCATCCTATCAGTCCCACGGAATCTGTCCATTATAACAGGAGCAGGAGTAGGCCATTTGGCCACGCGAGTCTGCTCCACCATTCAATAAGATCATGGCGATCTGATCTTGGCCTCAACTTCACTTTCCTGCCAACTCCCCATAACCCTAGACTCCCCTATCTTTCAAAAATGTGTCCATCTCCACCTGGTTAGATTGCCAAGACTGGAAATTGGAAGGGAGGAATTGCTAACTTGAAGCTGTAACCTCTTACCCTACTGCACTCATTGTATTGCTATTTATATCTCGGGGCAAAGGAGCGGCGAGAGATCATAGAGCAACATGATTGGGGCCCAGGAGAGGCGAGGGCCAGCCCACACTGCGATATGTGTGCACACTAGGTCCATGCAGCAGAGCTGGTCTCCAGTCGTCTTGGTTAATCCTTGCTACTGGACCAAGTCCTAGCTATGTCAAGCCAGTGTGGTGGCTGGTGTGCAACGGCCATCACACGTTAAAAAAATCCATGCACAGGCATCTTCCATCCTTCAACATGTAATTCAGGACCTGGAATATTAGGTCCTTCATTGAAACACCTGCAAACTCATCCCTTTTTGGCATGGAAACAAGTCATCTAAATACGAGGTACTGCCCAAGAAGAAATATATTCAATGACCCAGCCTCCACAAATCTCGGGTAGAGAATTCCAGAGTCACGACCCTCCAAGAAGAAATTCCTCATCTTTTTAAATGGGCGACCCCTTATTCGAAAACTATGTCTCCGACTTCTAGATTCCCCCACAAAGGGAAACATCCTCTCTGCATCGGCCATGTCATGCCTCCTCAGAATCTTATGTTTCAATAAGATCACCCCTCATTCTTCTAAACCCCAATGAGTAAAGGCCCAACCTGCCTTCATTAAACAAACACTTCATCTCCAGAATCAACCTAGTGAACCTTCTCTGAACTTCCTCCAATGCAAATATATCTCTTTTAAATGAGACCCAAACTCTACACAGTACTCCAAGTGTGGTCTCACCAACACTCTGTAGTTATAGCAAGACTTCCCTACTTTTATACTCCATTCCCCTTGCAATAAAGGCCAACATTCTATTTGCCTTCCTAATTATTTGAGTACCTGCATGCTAACTTTGTGTTTCATGTACAAGGACCTCCAGATTCCTCTGTACTGCAGTCTCTCTTCACTCAATGTTTTATTCTTCCTACCAAAGTAGATAACCTCACATTTTCCCATGTTATACTCCATCTGCCAAATTTTTGCACACTCACAACCTATCTATATCCCATTGCAGATTCTTTGTCCTCCTCACAATTTGCTTTCCCACCTCTTTGCATCAGCAAATTTGGCTACTGTAGATTGTAAATAAAGTTGAAGCCCCCACACTGATCCCTGTGGCACCCCACAAGTTACAGTATGCCAACATGAGAATGACCCATTTATCCCAATCTCTCTTGCTAGCATGGATAGAGGATTGGCTAACTAATATATTACCCCCAGCCTTGTGAGCTCTTATCTTATGCAGTAACCTTTAATGAGGCACCTTACCAAATGCCTTCTGGCAATCCAAGTACATTATATCTACTGGTTCCCCTTTATCCTCATTACATCCTCAAAGAATTCTAAGAAATTGGTCAAACACAATTTCCCTTTTACAAAACTATGCTGACTCTGCTCGATTGTATTATGATTTTCTAAATGTCCTGCTACTACTTCCTTAATAATGGACTTCAGCATTTCCCCAATGACATGTTAGGGCAACTGGTCAATAGTTCCATGCTTTCAATAGTCCCCCTCCTTTCTTGAATAGTGGCATTACATTTGCGGTTTTCCAAACCGCTGGGATCTCCAGAGAATTCTGGTAGATTACAACCAATGCATCCACTATCTGCAGCCACTTCTTTTAAGACTCTCGGATGCAGGCCATCAGGTCAGTCCCATTAGTTTGCCTGGTACTTTTTTTTTGTAATTGTGTTTGTTTTAAGTTCCTCCCTCCCTATAGCTCCTTGATTATTGGGATGTTTTGTCTTCTACCGTGAAGACCGATACAAAATATTTGTTCAAAGTCTCTGCCATTTCCCATTAATTCCCCAGTTTCATCCTCTAAGGGACCAATGTTTACTTTAGCTACTCTTCCTTTTTAATATACCTGTAGAAGCTCTTGCTGCCTGTTTTTATATTTCTTGCTAGTTTACTCTCAATCTATCATCTCCCTTTTTTTAAAAAAAAAGTTGGACTCTGCTGGTTTCTAAAAATTTCCCAATCCTCTGGCCTACCACTAATCTTCACAACATTGTAGGCCTTTGTTTTCAATTTGCTACCAGCCTTAACTTCCTTAGATAGCCACAGATGGTTCATCCTTCCGAGGCTTTCTTTCCCACTGGAATATCTCTGTCCTTCCCGTCAGCCTCCGGTATTAGATCCCATCCCAACAGCCCCGGGCAATCTATACATTATAGAGCCCAGCCTCAATCCCAGGGTAATCTGTCCATTATAGAATCCATCCCATCAGCCCTGGGTAGAAGCCTCCACATCAGCTATGACTAGAGTACACATCATAGAACCCATCAGATTTGTTACAAAGTTGCACATTTTAGAACTGATTTCAATATCCACGGACAGGGCACACATTACATTAACCAGAGCTGGATACATAGAAAAACCTACCCACACAGATCAGTCAATTTAAACCAGGGATTATCGTAGTCTTTCTCCACCACTTCCCAGCCTGGACTTCAAATGAACAGAACTGTATTTAAGGTACAACCCAAGAGGTCCATACAATTTCAGCAGTGACAACCCAGCCAACAAATGCTGAAATTATCTTCCTATACTCAACTTTGTGCCTAAATGGTTTGTTCCATTATTTTGCCAATTACTTATGCAAAACTAGTAAGTCTGTTACCTAGGTTTGTTTTAATCAATTTTCTTGGAAAGTTGATTACCATGTTGGCTAGCAAGGCAGAGAAAATTTGCATCTTACATTATTATGGAGACAGTGAAACTATAGCCATTGAGAAGCAAACATGTAGGATTAAAACAGGCTTTCTCTAGTGTTTTAACTTACAAACTGTACAAAAAAGGGCTAAACATATTTAGAGCTCTCAAAACAGCAAACCAATTGTAACCAATGTAGAGAAAAGTTTTGGGGAAATCTTGGCACAGCATAAGGTCGAAAGCTACGAGGTTTCCTGCCTGAAACAACTTTCTATAGAAAACACAAGATATACTGTTATGATGCCCCATATGGTAACAGTTAGCGAAGTTAAATGAACTGAAATGCCAAAACCCAAGTACCCGAGTTAACATTTGGCTTCAGCTTAAATCTGTAACCTTTCAGCAGATTTGAACTCAACTAGCATTCATGTAATTTTCAGATTGGAAATACATGCATTATTTATTGCATCTTAAAACCGATCAAGAAATACTAGTTAAATTTCAATGCATACTGCTGCCCTAGCTATAGATGGCTAATTTTTTAAGCAATTCAACAAAACCGTTTGTGCCAAAAGATGAAACCCTTAGAGTTAATGTTCAATTGATGTCAGTTATCCATATGAAATTTTACTTCTATTCTGAAGCATTACTATTCTCGTGCCAGGCCATTTAATTGTCTTATCTGGAAGCAGTCAAGTAGTGAACTCATTTTCATCTGCAGTGTATTACTTGTGGCTCATTAACCCACATCCGATTAAGGCTCTGGCACTAAAACACTCAAATGGTTTGAAATTAAATTGCATATAATACAGAATAAAGTCACTTATATAATCTTCCTACATGCATAGTCAGTGCTTTAGGGAATCTATCTTTTGAGGGTACATTATCTTCAATTTCCTCCCCACCCCCTTCCTCAATTTTATTCTCTGCTCTATGGCAGATGCTGTAATGCCTGTACTAAGATTGCCTTCAGTAAGGAACAAGCCAGTGTTTTTAAAGCAAATATGAGATGGGTCCAGGGATACTGATTTTTTTAAATTTCCTTATTGACAGGTACTTAAGACTTCAATCAGCATCTCCCTGCAGCTACAGCTGAGATTAGAAAAAAAGAGCAGGGGGAATTTAAATTGTCCCACAATGAAGTCAGCAACACTACATTTGAGGATTCCCCATTGGAATGTGGGAATTCTAAAATATTTCAATTAATAAGCACCTGTGAATAACTGCCACCTTGGACAGTCCATTTAATGAGGCATGTGCAACAACCTGTACGATTGACACCAAATCATGCTTTGAGAAACTAGCTACTCATTAATCTGCATTCAAATTTAATATTTGAACATGGTCCATCAAAGCAAAAGCAGGATTCATATCTTGACCCACTTTTATTGAGTTTTATATCAGGAGACAAGTGTCACAAAACATTTTGTAAGAGCATTGTAACCCAACAATGCTGAAAATTAGAACAAAAAGAGAAATGGACACGTCAGGATCAGGCAGTAACTCAAAAGGTCATCTATCCCATGATTGGGATGCAGCATTGAACATAACCAGAACTGAACAAGACACTCATTGATCCTATAGTGCTGAATCTAACCAAAAATGTTGGCTATAGAAGTGAACCATACCACATTGACATACACAAGGTACAATTCCAAATATAGTTCCTAACCAGAGAAAGGACTTATGTAATTTCTGCAAATAATTAATGGCAGTCGTTTAATTTTTTTTTTGGAGAGGACAATATAGACTTAACGGATCCATTTCAAGAAGCAGTCATATCCAGATCAATGTACTTCTGAATAAACAAGCATTTAGTTGCACAAAGCAGCACAATAATTAAGCAGGTGCAAATACTTAACATTTTTAGAATACAAATGATCTTGAAGCAGGTTTTGTTTGGTACCTTGTGTGTGTGTGTGTGTGTGTGTGTGTGTGTGTGTGTGTGTGTGTGGGGGGGGGGGGGGGGCAGTTTAATGCTGCTTGAGGCATCATTTACACAAATATACTGCAAATTGACAAATAGCAGACAATTTAAAATGAATAGAATGAATAACCTTTTATTTTTAAACCAAAGTATTAGCATTGAATTTATGGAGGGAAAAAGAAAAATGTATTCTTTTACAAGGAAAATATACTTGAATCCAGGATGTTACATCTGTAACTTTACCACTCTTCCTCCACACGAACAGAAATGTCTGCCAAGATACATTAAAATATATACAGATGTTACTGGGCAGGCTTAATTAAACCAACACCAAGACAGGAGGCAGCTGCACTGAACACGCCCAGGTTTACTACTTTTCTTCCTTGCAGACACCAAGTGCTTGTCTTTCAGACTTAACTACAGTAGTCTTCAACTTTTGAGTTACTGATATGGTTCATTTAGATGTCTGAATTTGCCATAACCATATACTATGGTAGGCTTGCTCTTTGTTTTTCAGTCAGCGATTCCGCTGAATGCTGCTTGCTTGTTTTTCTCAAGTTGGGGCAGTTCAAACTTTTACCTCTGGAGGGGTGCCGTAGATGGAATCGGAGTTTTCAGAGCCAAGCTCCTCTGTAATTCAAGGAAACAAGTGTAAAATATATGCAGTTCAACACAATGACAGAATAATTACAAGTATTTCACCCAAGGATGGTGATCTGCACATTCAGCAAATGCCATCTGAGAATTGACCTAACCAAAACTGTTCCTCCAGAAAATCAAAAGATTCTGTATACAGTATCAAAGGGTGGCATTGCTCAAAGTTTGTGGTGTGAAATAAGATTAAATATCTCAGTGAAACATGGACTATGTACATAGGTACCAAAATGTACTTACCAGGGAGTACGCATTTCCATAACCCATAAGTTTTTCCAACAGTTGTCTGCCACAGACGAAGAGTTCCATCCTCAGAACCACTGGCATATAATTCTCCATCGGGGCTAAATCTTACACAGTGAACTGGACCAAAGTGCCCTTTGTATGACTCTGTAACAAAAGGATTTATATTTGTCTTAGAACAGGGTAACTGTGGCGGAGATAGATATAACCAACTCTTTTTTAAACCGTTGATAAATTAACCTTTTTTTTGAAACATTAAATTCCCATTTTGCTGCTTTTCACTTTGTAAAATTACTGGAAAATTCAACCATGGCTCAGTTGGTAGCACTCTCGCCAGAGTCAGAAAGTTGAGGGCTCAAGTCCCACTCCAGCGACTTGAACACAAAAATCTAGGCTGACACTCCAGTGCAGTGAGTGCTGCACTGTGAGGACAAGACATTAAACCGAGGCACTGTCTGCCCTCAGGTGAGCATGAAAGATTCCATGGCACTATTTCAAAAAGCAGCAGAGTTATCCCCAGTGCCATGGCCAATATTTATCCATCAATTTATATATCACAAAAAGAGATTATCTGGTCATTATCACATTGATGTTTGTGGGCTCTTGCTGTGTGCAAATTGGCTGCTGCATTTCTTAATGACTACACCAAAAGTACTTCATTGCTTGTACAATGCTTTATGACACAGAGGTCATGAAAGACACTATAATAACTGCAAGTCTTCCTTTCTAATTTGTTTGTTGTAAAAGAACTAGCAGGAGCAGCAGAGATTATAAATCCATCCACAATATTAAAATCCCTGCATTGATACTGTCATAAGCAGAGCACACTGAAAACAGTCAATGTGGTTATAGTAATGCCTGTTCTTGCTTTCTCCAGAGGTGGTGCTGCAACCTTTAAAAACAG
Source organism: Pristiophorus japonicus (assembly GCF_044704955.1). NCBI lineage: Eukaryota > Metazoa > Chordata > Chondrichthyes > Pristiophoridae > Pristiophorus > Pristiophorus japonicus. The sequence continues at coordinate 61,466,354 of NC_091989.1, read as the reverse complement.
TACAGTATTACAAGAGCAGGTTATTCTCATTTGCTTCACATCCGAGCCAGCATCATCCAACAGCTCAAAGGCACTCCATCTCCTCCAACTAACTGAGCAACACCACAGGAGACTCAATTTTTTCATGTGAACAGACAAGAATCATAAGTTGTCTCTTTTCACAGATGCTGAGTAAGCTGCCATTTTGCAACAGCCTTGCATTCAAAGATATCTTCATTACACAAAGCTACAATCCTTAAAAAACTGCATACAGCGCAAGCACATAAGTACAGAAAACTCAAGAGTTAAGGCACACAATAAGCCAGCATACCAAACACTGCATGCACTCGAAGAGCAATTATTTTCACCTCCCATGGTGCAAAAGCTTACACTACTACTTTTTTTTGTTCTTAGTTGTGCAATCAGATTAAAGTCTGTCATGAAATCAGGTCTCATTTCAGACAGGAAACTAGATTTAATTTGTAAAATTCCAACAATTTATTACATTACTGTAGCGACAAGTCTGATTGAAAACAAACCAGTGTTTCATGTACAATATTGCTATTATCCTCAACAAGAGAATTGGCAGCCATACAGTTTTAATCTAGGAGATGTCCAACTTGCAGATACAGAGCAGGGGGCCAAGGGCAGTGCAGGCTCAACTCCAGTAATTCCATCAGAGCTGATACTGCAGGTGTTGATTGATCAGTTAAAGATTAATTACGCAAGACAGATTATAGTTTGAGTTTATGTAATGGTCTTGAAGTATCCAATTTCCGATCAAAGATTACCACGACTTATCGTAGGTCAGATCTTTGTCGTCCTTTTATGAATCCTACAAGGAATTGTTCGCATTGAACTCAAGTTACTGCTCTGTTCTCAGCAGTCTTCAATAGCTTCATTTTGAAGCCAAGAGTAACCACTTCAATGGAGTAATTGAAATCAAATTTGTAACAACCCTACCCCAAAACAATCATGGAATGCCCAGTCAAGCTCTTCATTCATTGCTGCAAGTCTTCATAGTGATCCAGAAAGAACCCTGACACACACAAGCTGACTACAGAAAATATGCCTTTCAGATCCACTTAATAAATGCAAACGCACACCCAAGCCGTGGTCCAATGCAACATTTTGGAAAAAATTATGCGGAGAGAGACGTTAATTTGTACAAGCTTAAGGTACCAGAGGGCACAGGTAAACTTCAATTTTCACAAGGCCATTCTATACACTGGAACTGCTATTACAGGGTATTCATCAAGCAGCAGCCATCCTACATCATGCTGTGGCAAGGAACTTTGTGACGTGAAATACAATTTAACACAGAGCAACTAATGCACTTGAAAAGGCATGAAGACCTACCTAAATCCTCGCCCGTATTGTAGTCAAATTTGTACAGTTTGAAATCATCACCTCCTGCAACAAAGACGTCTTTCTCAGGGTGAAGAGAAGCAGAGCTGATTGAAGCTGGTGCGTCAAAAGATTTGATCAGCTCAAGACTGAAAAAACACCAGCACAAACGTCACAGAAGGCACCGAAACCTTGACACATTTCAGCAAATGCAAATGTTTTGGCCTACCAAGGTTGTACTCTACAAACATGAAAATACTGGAGTATGACATTATAGCCATTACAGAAACATGGCTGAAAGAGGGGCAGGTTTGGCAGATCAATATTCCTAGCTACAGGATTTTTAGACAAGATAGAGAGGGGGGTAAAGGGGGGGCGGGGGGTGTTGCAGTACTCATTAAATAAACTATTACAGCGCTGATGAGAGATGATTTGATGATCCCTCTAACATGAGGCCATATGGGTCAAATTGAAAAATAAAATAGGGGCGATCACACTGCTGGACATGTATTAGATCCCCAAACAGTGGGAGGGAGATAGAGGAGCAAATATGTAGGCAAATTGCTGTGAAGTCCAAAAACCATAGGGTAGTAATAGTAGGGGATTTTAACTATCCAAATATTAATTGGGACAAATATAGTGTGAAGGGTATAGAGGGTGCAGAATTCTTAAAATGCATTCAATAGAATGTTTTTAAGTCAGCAAGCCCAACACAAGAGGGGGCGGTCATGGATTTAGTTTTGGGGAATGAAGCTGGGCAAGTTGAAGGGGTATTAGTGGGAGAGCACTTGGGTGCCAGTGACCATAATTCAGTCAGATTCAAATTGGTTATGGATAAGGACAAGAATAGGTCTGGAATAAAAGTTCCGAATTGGGGAAAAGCTAATTTTGCTAAGTTAAGGAGTGATTTGGCCATAGTGGACTGGAAACAGCTACTTGTGGGTAAATCAGTGTCAGAGCAAGGATAGGCATTCAAGGAGCAGATCCGGAAGGCTCAGGCCAAACATGTGCCCTTAAAAAAAAAAGGCTGGGAAAAATAATTCTAGAGCCCCCTGGATGTCTAGGGACTTACAGGGGAGGATTAAGGAAAAAAGGAACACTTATGTCATACAACAGCTAAATACCTTAGAATCTTGAGGAATATAGAAAGTTAAAGCAAAATTAAAAAGGATATTAGAAATGCTAAGAGAGCATGAGAAATTCTTGGCTAGTAAAAGTAAGGAAAACCCTAAGATGTTCTATAAATATATTAAGAGTAAGAGGGTAACTAAAGAAAGGATAGGGCCTATTAGAGACCATGAGGGTAATCTTTGTGTAGAGTTGGAAGAAGTTGGCAGGGTTTTTAATGAATACTTTGCATCTGTTTTCACGAAGGAAAGGGGTAATGTAGATACTGCTATCGAGGAGGAGTGCGATATTCTGGATGAAATAAAGAGAGGGGCAGTATTAAGGGGTTTAGCAGCTTTGAAAGTAGTTAAGTCCCCAGGCCCAGATGAAATGCATCCCAAGCTGTTGAGCGAAGTAAGAGCAAACAGCAGAGGCCTTGACCATCATTTTCCAGTCCTCTTTGGATCCGGGCATGGTGCCGGAGGATTGGAGGACTGCTAATGTAATACCCTTGTTTAAAGGGAAAAAGGGATAGGCTGAGTAATTACAGTCCTGTCAGCCTAACCTCAGGGAAAATTATTGGAAAAAATCCTGGGAGACAGGATAAATCTGCATTTGGAAAGGCAAGAATTAATTCGGGACAGTCAGCACGGTTTTGTTACAGGAAGATCATGTTTCACTAACCAGATTGAATTTTTTGAGGAGGTAACCAAGAGGGTCGATGAGGGTAGTGCGTACGATGTAGTATATATGGATTTTAGCAAGGCTTTTGATAAGGTCCCACATGGTAGATTGGTCATGAAGGTTAAAGCTTATGGGATACAGAGCAAAGTGGCAAGTTGTATCCAAAATTGACTTGGAGGTAGGAAGTAAAGGGTAATGATTGATGGATGTTTGTGTACTGGAAGGATGTTTCCAGTGGGGTTCTGCAGGGCTCAGTACTGGGTCCCTTGCTTTTTGTGGTATATATCAATGATTTAGATTTGAAAGTAGGGAGTATGATTAAGTTGTTTGCAGACGACACTAAAATTGGCTGTGTGGTTGATTATGAAGAGGAAAGCCTTGGGCTGAGGGAGGATATCAATCTACTGGTCAGGTGGGCAGAGCAGTGGCAAATGGAATTTAATTCAGAGGTGATGCACTTTGGGAGGGATAATAAGGAAAGGGTATACGCATTAAGTGGTAGGCCACTGAATAGTGTAGATGAACAAAGGGATCTTGGAGTGCTTGCCCACAGATCCCTGAAAGTAGGACAGGTGGATAAGGTGGCTAAGACAGCATACGGAATGCTTGCCTTTATTGGCCAGGGCATAGAATACAAGAGCAGGGAGGTTATGCTTAAATTGTATAATACTTTGGTTAGGCCACAGCTGGAGTACTGCATGCAGTTCTGGTCGCTGTATTATAGGAAGGACGTGATTGCACGAGAGGGTGCAGAGAAGATTTACTAGGATGCTGCCTGGAATGGAGAATCTTAGTTATGAGGACCGATTGGCTAGGCTGGGTTTGTTCTCATTGGAACAGAGGAGGTTGAGAAGCGACCTCATTGAGGTGTACAAAATATTGAGGGGATATAATGAATAGTGAGGGTCTATTTCCATTGGTGGAGGGATCTATTACGAGGGGGCATGGTTTAAAGGTGGTTGGTGGAAGGCTTACAGGGGATTTGAGGGGGGGGGGGGGGGGGCTTCTTTACGCAGAGGGTTGTAAGGATCGGGAACGTGCTGCCTGGAGGAGTGGTGGAAGCAGAAACCCTCACCACTTTAAGAGATGGTTGGACGGTGCAAATATAAATGGTAAGTACTGCAGGGAATAGAATACGGCCAGGGTGATCTCCTGGATGGGTCGGAGAGGAATTTCCCCAGATTTTTTCTCCCAAAATTGGCCTGGATTTCTGCCTCTCCCAGGAGATCACATGGCTACAAGGGAGTGTAAAATGTTTCAGTATAAGGGATGTCGCAGTTATGTGAGGCGGACTGGTTGGGCTGGGTGCTCTTTGCCTTTCCGTCATTGTTCATAGGTTTATATGTAACCTTTAGGGCTGCTGACCAAGGGCCGTGCGGCTCTTTATCAGCCGGCGCAGACACGATGGGCCGAAATGGCCTCCTGCGCTGTAAATTTCTATGGGTTCCTAAACATGACAGGTTTCAATGCCAATGCACCATCGCCCAGCTCCACTGGATAACCCACAAATGGGAGAGGAGGCAAAGAGGTAACTGTTAAAACTACAAAAACAATCTTCTCCATCCCAATAATATGCTTTAACCCAAATATTAATTACCACATATTGAATCCAGGGTGACATTTTTCATTTTTGACAGCCATCTTGTGGCCTCATTAGTGCTGAGCAATATCAAATTTGGGCCAGTGCTAGCTTTTCAACTGGAGTTGTGTCTAAATCATATTTCCTTGCCCTTTCCCTATATCCTTTTATATTATTTCTCTTCACTTACCCAATCACTTAAATGATGTCTAGTTTCTGCCGCAATAGCTTTTAATAAGCCATGTTCTAATAAGCCTAAAAACTGGGTGCAGATTACAACAGTACACTTCTAAAACTTGAATTGATTCATGATTCAGAGGTTTCACTACAAATACCAGGATCATACATCATTCGCCCCTCCCTTTCTCTATCCATCTCTTGGATGAGGTGTTAAAACCAAGGTCCCGTCTGCTCTGTCAGGTGGACGTAAAAGATCCCATGGCACTATTTCGAAGAGGAGCAGGGGAGTTATCCCCGGTGTCCTGGCCAATATTTATCCCTCAATCAACATAAAAACAGTTTATCCAGTCGTTATCACATTGCTGTTTGTGGGAGCTTGCTTTGTGCAAATTGGCTGCTGCATTTCCCACATTACAACAGTGACTATACTCCAAAAATATTCAATTGGTTGTAAAGCGCTTTGAAACGTCCAGTGGTCGTGAAAGGCACTGTTTAAATGTAACTTTTTTCCTAATCTCCTCCAGCCGCACAAAACTCCCGCCTCCGAGATGTCTGCACTTCTCTAATTCAGCCCTGAAGCATCCTTGATTATAAATCGCTCAACCATTGGTGTCCGTGCCTTCTGTTGCCTCGGCCCCAAGCTCAAACTCCCCGCCTAAACCTTTCCATGTCTCTTTCATAGAAACATAGAAAATAGGTGCAGGAGTAGACCATTTGGCCCTTCGAGCCTGCACCACCTTCAATAATATCATGGCTGATCATTCACCTCAATATCCCTTTCCTGCTTTCTCTCCATACATCCTTGATCCCTTTAGCCCCAAGGGCCATATCTAACTCCCTCTTGAATATATCCAATGAACTGGCATCAACAACTCTCTGCAGTCGGGAATTCCACAGGTTAACAACTCTGAATGAAGAAGTTTCTCCTCATCACAATCCTAAATGGCTTACCCCTTATTCTTAGATTATGTCCCCTGGTTCTGGGCTTCCCCAACATCGGGTACATTCTTCCTGCATCTAACCTGTCCAGTCAGAATTTTGTGTTTGTATGAGATCCCCTCTCATGCTTATAAACTCCAGTGAATACAGGCCCAGTCGATCCAGTCCCTCCTCATAGGTCAGTCCTGTCATCCCAGGAATCAGTCTGGTGAACCTTCGCTGCACTCCCTCAATAGCAAGAACATCCTTCCTCAGATTAGGAGACCAAAACTGAACACAATATTCCAGGTGAGGCCTCACCAAGGCCCTGTACAACTGCAGTAAGACTTCCCTGCTCCTATATTCAAATCCCCTAGCTATGAAGGCCAACATACCATTTGCCTTCTTCACTGCCTGCTGTACCTGCATGCCAACTTTCAATGTCTGATGTACCATGACACCCAGGTCTCGTTGCACCTCCCCTTTTCCTAATCTGCCCCATTCAGATAATATTCTGCCTTTGTGTTTTTGCCACCAAAGTGGATAACCTCACATTTATCCACATTATACTGCATCTGCCATGCATTTGTCCAAGTCACCCTGCAGCCTCTTAGCATCCTCCTCACAGTTCACACCGCCGCCCAGCTTAGTGTCATCGACAAACTTGGAGATATTACTCAATTCCTTCATCTAATTCATTAATGTATATTATAAATAGCCGGAGTCCCAGCACTGAGCCCTGCGGCACCCCACTAGTTACTGCCTGCCATTCTGAAAAGGACCCGTTTATCCTGACTCTCTGCTTCCTGTCTGCCAACCAGTTCTCTATCCATGTCAGTACATTACCCCCAATACCATGTGCTTTAATTTTGCACACTCTTGTGTGGGACCTTGTTAAAAGCCTTTTGAAAGTCCAAATACACATCCACTGGTTCGCCCATGTCCATTCTACTAGTTACATCCTCAAAACATTCTGGAAGATTTGTCAAGCATGATTTCCCTTTCATAAATCCATGTTGACTTGGACCGATCCTGTCATTGCTTTCCAAATGCACTGCTATTTCATCTTTAATAATTGATTCCAACATTTTCCCCACTACTGATGTCAGGCTAACCGGTCTATAATTACCCGTTTTCTCTCCTCCTCTTTTCTTAAAAAGTGGTGTTACATTAGCTACCCTCCAGTCCATAGGAACCGATCCAGAGTCGATAGACTGTTGGAAAATGACCACCAATGCATGCACTATTTCGAGGGCCACTTCCTTAAGTACTCTGGGACGCAGACAATCAGGCACCAGGGATTTATCGGCCTTCAATCCCATCAATTTCCCGGCAATAAGAATTTCTTTCAGTTCCTCCTTCTCACTAGACCCTCGATCCCCTAGTATTTCCAGAAGGTTATATTTGTGTCTTCCTTCATGAAGACAGAACCAAAGTATTTGTTTAACTGGTCCATCATTTCTTTGTTCCCCATTATAAATTCACCTGAATCTGACTGCAAGGGACCGACGTTTGTCTTCACATATCTATAGAAGTTTTTGCAGTCAGTTTTTATATTCCCAGCAAGCTTCCTCTCATACTCTATTTTCCCCCTCCTAATTAAACCCTTTGTCCTCCTCTACTGAATTATAAAAGTCTCTCAGTCCTCAAAGATTCGCTGTTTTTTCTGGCCAATTTATATGCCTCTTCCTTGGATTCAACACTATTCTTAATTTCCCTTGTTAGCCACAGTTGAGCCACCTTCCCCGTTTTATTTTTACTCCAGACAGGGATGTACAATTGTTGAAGTTCATCAATGTGATCTTTAAATGTTTACCATTGCCTATCCACCATCAACCGCCAGTCTATTCTAGCCAATTCACATCTCATACCATCGAGGTTACCTTTCCTTAAGTTCAGGACCCTAGTCTCTGAATTAACTGTGTCCTCTTCATCTTAATAAAGAATTCTACCATATTATGGTCACTCTTCCCCAAGGGGCCTCTCGCACAACAAGATTGCTAATTAGTCCTTTCTCATTACACATCACCCAGTCTAGGATGGCCAGCCCTCTAGTTGGTTCCTCGACATATTGGTCTAGAAAACCATCCCTAATACACTCCAGGAAATCCTCCTCCACCACATTGCTATCAGTTTGGTTAGCCCAATCAATATGTAGATTAAAGTCACCCATGATAACTGTTGTACCTTTACTGCACATATCCCTAATTTCTTGCTTGATGCTGTCCCCAACCTCTCTACCGTTTGGCGGTCTGTACACAACTCCCACTAGCGTTTTCTGCCCTTATCGATTCCACATCATCCAAGCTAATGTCCTTCCTTATTATTGCATTAATTTCCTCTTTAACCACCAATGCCACCCCACCTCCTTTTCCTTTCTGTCGATCGTTCCTGAATGTTGAATACCCCTGGATGTTGAGTTCCCAGCCTTGGTCACCCTGGAGCCAGGTCTCCGTGATACCAATTACATCATACCTATTAACAGCTATCTGTGCAGTTCATGCGTCCATCTTATTACGAATACTCCTCGCACTAAGGCACAGAGCCTTCAGGCTTGTCTTTTTAACACTTTGCCCCTTTAGAATTTTGCTGTAATGTGGCCCTTTTTGCTTTCCTCCTTCAAGACTCTCCTTGAAACCTACCTCTTTGACCAAGCTTTTGGTCACATGCCCCAATTTCTCCTTATGCAGCTCGGTGTCAAATTTATTCTCATAATACTCCTGTTAAGTGCCTTGGGACATTTCACTACGTTAAAGGCACTATATAAATACATGTTGTTGTTTTCAAATTCTATGAAAAACAGCATATTTCCTAATTGAAGTCTAATGAACATAAATGTCAACTGACTAAACTTGCCTTAGTGCATTGTAAAAAGCAACCGTTTTTCCATAGGTTAAAACCAGTATCTCTCCATCGGGTATGTACTCGACACTGCTTACAGATGATCCAACATGAATGGTTTGCACTTCAGTCATACTAGTCCTGTCCCAGAGCCTATACAAATAAAACCACAAAAAATATTAAAATACACTAACAAGTTTCACCTACAATTTAAATAGGCTTGTGGAAAACGCTCCCTTCTGCCTTCATTAATACGACCTTCATTTTAAATTGAAGCTCTGCTTATTTTACCAGAGCCCTCTTCCAACTCTAGCCTGGAATCACACATGTAATCTTATTTCAATCAAGCGATTTTGTACTGGTCGCCAGGAATAACTGAGTAACAGCCTGAAAGATCAACGGAACTCAGGGAACGTTAATGTTGGAGAAGCGGGAAGGTGGCAGAGGTGAAAACCAACAGCCCATCACCAATCTTGGACAGCCAGAGGCAGTGGAGAAGATCCAGTTAAACTGAAAAGAAGGTTTGGACCAATAAAATCAACGGGCACCTGTTAGCCACAAACCTGACAAATCAGATTACAAAATGTTACCAGATTTCTTTATATAAAAATATGGATGCAATTCTAAACAAATGGCATTATTCCTCAAACCATAGGTACTGCACTGGGAGCTGCAGTTTCCTTGTGGTACAATGAACAGCATTCTTCAGCACATCTGGAACTGCTCGAAGTTCAATTATTTTGAAATAGGATCCGGCCTTTTTTCAAAACCGTGCTTAGAATTCAATTCCCCAATTTGAATAAGCCTGCACTGGGGCCTCCAAGTGAACAACCTTCGTTTCTGGGAAATATGGGACCAGAGCAGATTCAATTCCACTGACCAAAATGACACATAAGTAAATTATCCATTTAAGTCTTTTCAGATGCATACAGCCCTTGCCAGCAAAAAAACATTTTGCCCTCTAATGCAATATTCTTGCTTATGCTCTTTGCAGAAAGATTTCCCATGTCTTGTAGATGTCCTTAATTTCTCTCAAGCTTCCCATTGTCTTGTGATAATATCGTGCTCTGCCCCCCACCAAATCCTTTGGTTTGTTCCATTTTAAATGCTCTACAATGTTCTGATGAATGATCCATGCCTAAAACATTAACTTCTCTGTTCTTGCCACAGAAGCTGACTGATCTGAGCGTTCTCTGCATTTTGCGTTTTCTTGTTTGAGATTTTTAGCATCCACAGCTTTTTGATTACCCTTTGGGCTTGAATTGTTTAATTAAAAAAAGGACCAACAATTGTCAATGCTATTAGTAAAACGATCTGGGGAAAGTTATTGAGACTAGCCACTTGAAGGAGCAGAACCATGTAAACATATACAGATGAACCAGTGTTACCTGAATTTGTGCCTTTTCCCCCTCCAGTCAAGCTCAGAAACCCTTCCATTTTCCCCCAAGGTCACAGATTTTATCTTTTGCAAAATATTCAAGTGAACATTTGTTCAGTCATTCAGAACTTGACTATGGTCTTAGCAAAGTTCCTCCTTACCTTACAGTCTTGTCATCAGCTGCCGAAAGTATCTGCTTGTCCCCATTACACCACAGTGCTTTCTTAATACCAGAACTATGACCACTGATCTCCAGAGGTTCTGAGAGAAAGAATATCAGGATTCACATAAGAACACCATATTCAACAATGACAAGTGAACAAGTCTCATTGCAAGAATGACAGCCTGCTAACAAATGTGACATCTGAAAGCATAACATACAAATTCCTCACCTACACAATTACTTGTATTCTTCAGTCTTGCTCTGTCCCAGCTCACCTTTGAATATGCGTTTAAGCTTAACACCTTTACTTTGCCACTTGTTTTCCTTCAATGTCCCAAGTTTCAAATACTATGTTAAGTATGTTTTTCTAGCCAGTCACATTCGTAATGTCTAGTCAGCCTCTCCTCCAAGTACAACAGATTCCAGCAGTTTGTTAAACTGATGCTCCGCCTGTCCATAAAACATCGCACGGCACTATTCTGAAGGATCAGGATAGATCTCCCAAGTGTCCTGGCGAATGTTTACCCCTCAATCAAAATCACAAAAAATGGTTGCGAAAAGTATTATATAAATGCAAGTATTTCCTCTTCTTTCTATACTTAATCCAGATGAACAAAGTTACAAACTAGATTAACGAGCAATTCCCCAATCAGACATGACTGTAATAAGTTCTTACTAGCATCAACTTTACACATAAAACCGTTGAAACTTTAATACCCAACAAATCGCTAATATTCATCACGTACTTTACCTTCAAATACCACATACAGGGCATTTCGTGGCTACCATTCTAAGCAAGGCATCACTGCACAAAAGGTTTAGCTGATCACATTTGTAATCCAATAACTAATGCACTGTACACTAATTGCTATACATTTATGCCATCTCTTTTCAGCAACATCACGATGGGGCGGTTGAAACAAAACCCTTACTTTTACATACTACCCACAGTAAGCCATTTCTATAGCAAGACTCGCCTGATTCAGGTTTGTTCAAATCATAAATACGCAAAACTTTATCTTGTCCGCCAGTCAGCAAGTTGTTGCTATCCTGCAAAAAAAACCTCAAGTTAGAAAGGTTCTAAAAATCATGGGCAGAAATACTAATTGAATTAGAAATAGATTTTACCTGAGTAAAGTCCACAGTTTTGACAATATGTTTATGGGCTAAAGTGATAATTTCATCACCTGTCACAGCATCCCACACCTTGCTGAGGAAAGAAAATTGACAAACTCTTGTGAAATTACTCATTGCCACATGAAAAATATATGACTGCTGAAACGCTTCAGCTTTCCTGAATACCAACTACCACACAAGTTTAATCCCAGCCTTGACTGACATTTATGCACACTTCATCCAACCTACCAAGCCACTGAAATTGGCTAAGTTATCAGGAACCTCCAGTGAAGGAGAGGTCACATAAGTGCATCACATGGAACAATGGGAGTCACATTTCAAGTTTACAAATATGCCCTGTTAATTTGTGTACCTCTTCCAATTGCTAATACCAACAGATCTTAGTGTTTCCATTTAGGATTGTCCATCAAAGAGGCAATAGCTTTACAAACAGCCCTTCCACATTGCCAGGCTCAAGATATAAACGGAACAAAGCAAGTAATACAAATAGTAAATAGAATGGAGCTGCCTTGGATTGATTGAATAAATGGCCTGTGGTGAGCAGCCACGTGGCCCACGGAATGTCATTGAAACACCGCTAGCCAATATAGAATTACTTTTGAAAAACAGCGTTGGACTTGAGCTACCCAGTTGGCAAACCGCAGGACAATGCTAGGTGCCCGTACTTGGATCAGAGTGCATGGAAAGGAAAGTTTTCCATTTGGCTCAACTTTCCCTTTTCTGTGCAGCAGAGTTTTTCTTTTTTAAAAAAGGCCACATCAGCAACCATTTTAGATCTTATTGCAATAAACTCGTTGGCTAATAAGGTTATTAGCTGTCTTTGGTGACGAGATATTTATACCACTACTATATACAAAAGAGAGAAGTACTCACGCTGAAAAATCTGCTGCTGCGGTTGCTGCCCTATTGGCCTCTTTATTTAATGTGGCTCCCCAGACAGCACCTTTGTGACCCAGAAACGTCCCAATCCAGTCCCCTGTGTCACCCTGGCGCATCATAGGCTTGCCATCTGAAAGAATACCAAACATTATGAATTGCAATGACAGAAATTATACAACTTGCACTTAAATAGCACATTTAATGCAGTAAAAGATACCAAGCAACTTCATAGCAGCATTATCAAACATTTGACATTGAGCTATATAAGGATAGCTGACCAAAAGCTTGGTCAAAGTGGCATGCTTTAAGCAGCATCTTAAAGGAGGAAAGAGGTCAAGAAGCAGAGAGATCTAGGGAGGAAATTCCAGAGCTCAGGGCCAAGGCAACAGCAGGCACGGCCACCAATGGTCGAGCAATTAAAAATCAAGGCAGCACAGGAGGCCAGAATTGGAGGAGCGCAGAGATCTTTTTATTTGTTTCTAGGATGTGGGCATCACTGGCAAGGCCAGCATTTATTGCCTATCCCTAATTGCTTTTGACAAGTGGTGGTGAGATGCCTTTTTTGAACCATCGCAGACTGTGGTAAATGTACTCAGTCCTGTTAGAAAGGGAGTTCCAGGATTTTGACCCAGCGACAATGAACGAACAGCAATATATTTCCAAGTCAGGATGGCGTGTGATTTGGAGGGGAACTTGCAGGTGATGGTGTTCCCACACACCTGCTTGCCCTTGTCCTTCTAGGTGGTAGAGGTTGCGGTTTTGGGAGATGCTGCCGAAGAAGCCTTGGCGAGTTGCTGCCGTGTATCTTATATATGGTACATGGTGTGCCAGTGGTGGAGGGAGTGAATGTTTAAGGTGGTGGATGGGGTGCCGATCAAGCAGGTTGCTTTGTCTTGGATGTTGTCGGAGCTGCACTCATCCAGGCAAGTGAAGAGTATTCCATCACACTTCTGACTCGTGCCTTGTAGATGGTGGAAAAGCTTTGGGGAGTCAGAAGAGACAGTGCAGAAGACCCTGCCTGTCACCTACTCAGGTGACTAGTCCAGTTACGTTTCTGGTCAATGGTGACCCCAACATGATGGTAATTGCGTTGAATGTCAAGGGGCAGTGGTTAAACTCTCGCTAGTTGGAGATGGTCATTCCTTGGCACTTGTGTGGTGTGAATGTTACTTGCCACTTATCAGCCCAAGCCCGAATGTTGTCCACATCACGCCGCATGCGGGCATGGACTGCTTCATTATTTGGGGAGTTGCAAATGGAACAGAACACTGTAGTCATCAGCAAACATCCTCACTTCTGACTTTATGATGGAAGGAAGGCCATTGATGAAGCAGCTGAAGATGGTTAACCTCAGGCACTGCAGCAATGTCCTGGGGCAGAGGATTGACCTCCAACATCGACAACCATCCTCCTTTGTGCTAGCTATGACTTCAGCCAGTGGAGTTTCTCCCTATTCCCATTGACTTCAATTTTACTAGGACACCTCGATACCACAAATGCTGCCTTGATGTCAAAGGCATACACAGTCATCTCACCTCTGCAATTCAGCTCTTTGTCCATGTTTGGATCAAGGCTGCAAGTGGTCTGGAGCAGAGTGATTCTGGCCGAACACAAACTGAGCATCAGTGAGCAGGTTATTGGTAAGTGCCGCTTCATACTATTGTCAATGACATCTTCCATCACTTTGCTGATGATTGAGAGTAGACTGACGGGGCAGTAATTGGCCGGATTGGTTTTGTCCTGCTTTTTGTGGACAAGACCTAACTGGGCAGTTTTCCACATTGTCTGGTAGATGCCAGTGTTGTAGCTGTACTGGAACAGTTTGGCATCAGCACGACAGCCAGAATGTTGTCGGGGACCATAGCCTTTGCTGTCTCCAGTGCACTCAGCCGTTTCTTGATATCACATGCAGTGAATCGAATTGGCTGAAGATTGGCTTCTGTGATGGTGAGAACGCCAGGAGGAGGCCAACCTGGATCATCCACTCAGCACTTCTGGCTGAAGGTTGCAAATGCTTCAGCCTTGTTTTTTTTTTTGGTTTAGCACACATGAAACTCCTACGCTGCAGCTTCCCCAGTTTGGCATCTCATTTTAAGGTGCTGCTCCTGGCCTGCTCTTCTACACTCCTCATTGACCCATGGTTGGTCCTCTGGCTTGATGGCAATGGTAGAGTGAAGGATATGCCAGGTCACTAGGTTAGAGATTGTGGAGGAGTAAAGTTCCGCTGCTGCCCCACCGCCTCTCATGGATGCCCAGTTTTGCACTGCTAGACTGGTTCTGAATTTATCCTAGATAGCACAGTGGTAGTGCCACATAACATGGAGGGTGCTGTCAGTGTGAAGACGAGTCTTCGACTCCACAAGGACTGTGCGGTGGTCACTGGTGCATCTGCGACAGGGAGATTGGGGAGGACGAGGTCAAGTACATTTTTCCCTTATGTTGACTCTCACCATGTGCCGCAGGCCCAGCCTGGCAGCTATGTCCTTCAGAACTCAATCAGTAGTGACGCTACTGAGCCACTCTTGAAGATGGACACTGAAGTCTCCCACCCAGAGTACACTGTGTCCTTGCTACCGTGCTTCTTCCAAGTGATGGTCAACATGGAGGAATACAGATTCATCAGCTGGGGGAGGGCGGTAGATGGTAATCAGCTGGAGGTTTCCTTGCCCATGCTTGACTTGAAGCCATGAGACTTAATGGAGTCTGGAGTCAATATTGAGAACTCCCAGGACCACTCCCTCCTTCCCATGTACCACTGTGCCAACTCCTCTGGTGTGTTTGTCCTGTCTGTAGGCGAGGACATACCCAGAGATGGTGATGGAGGAGTCCAGGACTAGGCCCGAAAGGGGTTACAGAGACAGACGGGGTAAGGAAATGGAGGGATTTGAAAACAAAAGCAAGAATTTTAAAATCTAACGTTACTGGACCAAGATCCAATGCTGGTCATCGAGCATAGGGATTGATGGTTGAACGAGATTTGGTGCGAATTAGGATACGGCCAGTGAAGCTTTGGATGAGCTCAAGTTTTTTTGTTTTATAAACCGTGAAAGATGGGAGGCTAGCTAGATGAACATTGGAAGAGTCAGCTCTAGAGGTAACAAATGCATGAATGAGGGCATCAACAGCAGTTGAGCTGAGGCAGGGGCAGAATCAGGTAATGTTATGGAGGTGGTAGTGGGTGGTCTTGGTGATGGAGCGGTACGTGGTTGAATGTTCACGAGCAAGAGAGAGAAATTATTTTAATGGAGACAAGGCATCAAAGATGGAGCTGAGGGTGAGATTGAGCAGATTCAATGCAAGGCCAAAGGCTAGATAGTTGAGAATTTGAAAGTGCAGTTGTAAGTGATTCAGGGGAAGCGTTTTTTCCAGCAGTGGACACAGAAGGAAGTGGGATCGGGAGGGGAAAGGGGAGATGTGGGTGGAGAGTGATACAAGGAAGCGATCAGAGATGGCTTTATCTGTGATTGACACAATGAGATTGCAAAGTCAAAGAAGTTCGGTGAATATGGGTACGGGTGTTTATATGGAGGGAGAGATTAAGGGAGGATAGGAGGGCACATAATGAGCTGGAAGTTGAAATCACCTAAAATGAACACTCAGTGCAGATGCTGAGCGGGGAAAGCAGTGAAGATATAAGAGTTCTAAAACTATCGATCATTTTGGAAAAGTAATATTCGTTCTAAAAATACTTGGGTGCCATTGAATCAAAAGACAATTCATTTAACTGTAAAACATACCCAGACAAAGCCAAAATCGCCATTGGAGGACTTGTACCTCAACCCGCTTATCAGGGATTTTAACATCCTTAATGCTATCCTGTAATGTTTGCTTAACATAGAACTTTGCCATTGGCAATATGGACCTTCCCCTCCACCCCCCCTCCCCAAACGTTAACGCTGTTCAATAGACCTGCACAAATTTACTGATTATAATTCTGCAGTAAAAATTAAAACTATCCCAATAATTTGAATTAAGCAACTTCAAATCAAGAGTATACTATTAGAGCTACTGTGTTCAGGGCAGATTTAATCCAGATTGCTGAACAAGGGATAAAAATTGTTTAAAAAAATCAATGTGTATTGAAAACTTATTAAAAAATGCAATTTTTCTGTCTGAGGCATGGGCCTCTGAAAAATTTACAAAATGAATAGCAGGATTCCAAGCTTTTAAGTAAAGGTGAGAGAGCGAGAGAGAGAGAGAAAAAAAAAAAGAGGAAAAAAACAGGAAATTATGGACCCATTAGTCTAAGCCCTGTTGTGGGGAAGTTATTGGAATCTATAATTAAGAACACTGTGCACGTAACTAATTTCTCATCCCTGTAACCATTATAGTAAATATATGAATACATGGATAGGGAGGGACATTAGGGACACCCAACATTAAAAAAAAGAACTCATGTCTCACAAACCTAATTGTATTTTTTGAAGAAGTTACAAAGTTGGTGGATGAGGGAAGTCAAATAGACATTGTCTACTTAGATTTCCAAAAAGCTTTTGACAAGGTACCACACAAGAGGCTTCTCTAAGATTGGAGCTTCTGTTATCAGTGGAAATATATTGAGCTGGATACAGGATTGGCTGGAAGGACGCAGGCAAAGTAGTTATTGATGGATTTGGATCGGTTTGGAGACTGATCACCAGTGGTGTCCCACAGGCATCAGCGTTGGGACCATTGCTTTTGACTATTTTTACTAATGATCTGGATTCAGAGGTTGGAGGCACAATTTGCAAATGATACCAAGATCTGTGCGAATGCTAGAACTGCAGAAGAGTCTCATCTGATTCAGGCAAATCATAATGCATTGGGAGACTGGGCTCATGATTGGAAAATGATGTTTAACTTAGATAAGTGCAGTGTTATGTATGTGGGCAGGGCATGATCAGCATCAGGTGAGTGGGCAAATGCGTGGCAGATGAAGTATAATGTGGATAAATGTGAGGTTATCCACTTTGGTGGTAAAAACAGAGAGACAGACTATTATCTGAATGGTGACAGATTAGGAAGGGGGAAGGTGCAGCGAGACCTGGGTGTCATGGTACATCAGTCATTGAAGGTTGGCATGCAGGTACAGTAGGCGGTTAAGAAAGCAAATGGCATGTTGGCCTTCATAGCGAGGGGATTTGAGTACAGGGGCAGGGAGGTGTTGCTACAGTTGTACAGGGCCTTGGTGAGGCCACACCTGGAGTATTGTGTACAGTTTTGGTCTCCTAACTTGAGGAAGGACGTTCTTGCTATTGAGGGAGTGCAGCGAAGATTCACCAGACTGATTCCCGGGATGGTGGGACTGACCTATCAAGAAAGACTGGATCAACTGGGCTTGTATTCACTGGAGTTCAGAAGAGTGAGAGGGGACCTCATAGAAACATTTTAAATTCTGACGGGTTTGGACAGGTTGGATGCAGGAAGAATGTTCCCAATGTTGGGGAAGTCCAGAACCAGGGGTCACAGGATAAGGGGTAAGCCATTTAGGACCGAGATGAGGAGAAACTTCTTCACCCAGAGAGTGGTGAACCTGTGGAATTCTCTACCACAGAAAGTAGTTGAGGCCAATTCACTAAATATATTCAAAAGGGAGTTAGATGAAGTCCTTACTACTCGGGGGATCAAGGGGTATGTCGAGAAAGCAGGAAGGGGGTACTGAAGTTTCATGTTCAGCCATGAACTCATTGAATGGCGGTGCAGGCTAGAACGGCTGAATGGCCTGCTCCTGCACCTATTTTCTATGTTTCTATTCATACACCTTCCAGGGAAAGGCATTAAAGATGGAGATAGAAAAAGATTTAGGCATTCGCGTGCATGCATCCTTAAAGGTACAAGAGCTATGCCTTGCAGCGATAGCTAGAGCAAATAGGTTGTTGGGATGTATGCATAGGACAATTTGAGTCCAAGGCGAGGCGTTTTGTTTTGTCCTTGTACAAGACCTTAGGGTCAGGCCACACTTGGAATACTGTGTCCAGTTTTGGTCTCATCACATGGTGGTGATATTGAGGCTCTGGAAAAGGTGCAGAAGGCCAGTAGACTAATTCCAAGTCTAAAACATCTTAGGTTAAAAAAGTTGGGACTCTACCTTAGAGCAGCACAGTCTTGGGGGGATATGATTGAGGTTTATAAGATAAAGATGCATCTATTTGTACTAACTGAAATGCAGAGGTCTGATTGGTCCCCTTAGTAGATAAGCCACACCCTGAAGTTCCTCTGGAATGTGTGACTAATACCACCCAGCCCAAGTACTGAGTGACTTTCAACTTTGTAATTCGATCCATTACCCCAGCGCAAGTGCATCCCTCCATCAGCTGAAGACCCTTACCCAAACGCAAGACCGTCCGTCTCCCTCGCCCCATAGATGGGGCATTGTGTGGGATTGTTAACATGTTTATTGGGTATGAAGTGAATAGTGAGAGAGTCGTGACTTCTGGATTTTATCCACCCCAAAGATATCCCTTGTAACACACACCCCGAGCTTGCACGCACCAGGGGGTTGGAAGAACGTGATCCGTATTCTCGGAGTCTTCCCCCCGCCCACCACGCCAAAGCTCATGCTCTCTTCGTCTCTGTCTCTGTCTCTGTCTCTGTCTCTGTCTCTGTCTCTGTCTCTGTCTCTGTCTCTGTCTCTGTCTCTGTCTCTGTCTCTGTCTCTGTCTCTGAACGCAAAAGTCCACTCTCCCAACTGGTCCTGGCTGCCCGCTGCCTGTTCAGAGGCTCAGGGCTGCTGATGGATCGGAGGTAGTAGAGGCAACATGTGGGGCTGGTTTCAGATCGGGGGGGGGGGGGGGGGGGGGGGGAGAAAAGAGGCGAGAGAGAGTCGGAGATAATTGTCCTAACTCTTGCTTCTGCGCAAGCGTCGGGAGACTTCCTGCAAATAATTACTCCGATAAGATAATGAAGGGAGAGACAGTGTTACAGCTGACCATTTATTGCAATTAAATAATCTGGCAGGACGAGGGGGCTCAAATTTAAGATGGATAAGGCTAGATCTATGTTCGATATCAGGAGATGGTTCTTTTCAGAGAATATTAGACCTCTGGAACAAGCTGCCCTCTTATGTGGTGGATGCAGACTCACTGAATTCCTTCAAGCAAAAGCTGGATTTGTTTCTGGCTGCGGCAGAGATTAACTCTTACAGAAGGTAGGTATAAGAACATAATAGGAGCAGGAGTACCATTTGGCCCCTCGAGCCTGCTCCACCATTTAATAAGGAGGAACTGAAGGAAATCCTTATTAGTCAGAAAATTGTGTTGGGGAAATTGATGAGATTGAAAGCCAATAAATCCCCAGGGCACTTAAGGAAGTAGCCCTAGAAATAGTGGATGCATTGGTGATCATTTTCCAACAGTCTATCAACTCTGAATCAGTTCCTATGGACTGGAGGGTAGCTAATCTAACATCACTTTAAAAAAGGACAGAGAAAACAGGGAATTATAAACCGGTTAGCCTGACATCGGTAGTGGGGAAATGTTGGAATCAATTATTAAAGATGAAATAGCAGCGCATTTGGAAAGCTGCGACAGGATCAGTCCAAGTTAGCACGGATTTATGAAAGGGAAATCATGCTTGACAAATCTTCTGGAATTTTGAGGATGTAACTAGTAGAGTGGACAAGGGAGAACCAGTGGATATGGTGCATTAGGACTTTGAAAAGGCTTTTGACAAGGTCCCACACAAGAGATTGGTGTGCAAAATTAAAGCACATGGTATTGGGGGTAATGTATCGACGTGGATAGAGAACTGGTTGGCAGACAGGAAGTAGAGAGTCGGGATAAACGGGTCCTTTTCAGAATGGCAGGCAGTGACTAGTGGAGTGCCACAGGGCACAGTGCTAGGACCCCAGCTATTACAATATACATCAATGATTTAGATGAAGGAATTGAATGTAATATCCCCAAGTTTGCAGATGACACTAAACTGGGTGGCGGTGTGAGCTGTGAGGGGGACGCTAGGAGACTGCAGAGGGATTTCAATAGGTTAGGTGAGTGGGCAAATACTTGGCAGATGCAGTATAATGTGGATAAATGTGAGGTTATCCATTTTGGGGGCAAAAACACGAAGGCAGATTATCTGAATGGCAGATTAGGAAAAGGGGAGGTGCAAGACCTGGGTGTCATGGTACATCAGTCATTGAAAGTTGGCATGCAGGTACAGCAGGCTGTGAAGGTGGCAAATGACATGTTGGCTTTTATAGTTAGGTGATTTGAGTATAGGAGCAGGGAGGTCTTACTGCAGTTGTACAGGGCCTTGGTGAGGCCTCACCTAGAATAGTGTTTTCAGTTTTGGTCTTCTAATCTGAGAAAGGATGTTCTTGCTATTGAGGGAGTGCAGCGAAGGTTCACCAGACTGATTCCCAGGATGGCAGGACTGACATATGAGGAGAGACTGGGCCTGTATTCACTGGAGTTAAGAAGAATGAGGGGGGATCTCAGATACATAAAATTCTGACGGGACTGGACAGGTTAGATGCAGGAAGAATGTTCCCGATGTTGGGGAAGTCCAGAACCAGGGGTCACAGTCTAAGGATAACGGGTAAGCCATTTAGGACGGAGATGAGGAGAAACAACTTCACTCAGAATTGTGAATCTGTGAAATTCTCTACCACAGAGAGTTGTTGATGCCAGTTTGTTAGATATATTCAAGAGGGAGTTAGATATGGCCCTTACAGCTAAAGGGATCAAGGGGTATGGAGAGAAAGCAGGAAAGGGATACTGAGGTGAATGATCCGCCATGACCTTATTAAATGGTGGTGCAGGCTCGAAGGGCCAAATGGCCGACACCTGCACCTATTTTCTATGTTTTTAAGATCATGGCTGATCTCATCATGGACTCAACTCCATTTCCCTGCCTGCTCTTCATAACCCTTTATTTCCTTTTCGCTCAAAAATCTGTCTATCTCCGCCTTAAATATATTCAATGGGGCAGAGAATTCCATAGATTCACAACCTTCAGAGAAGAAATTCCTCCTCATCGCAGTTTTAAATGGGCTGCCCTTTATTCTGAGACTATGCCCCCTAGTTTTAGTTTCCCCTATGAGTGGAAATATCCTCTCTGCATCCACCTTGTCTAGTCCTCTCATTATCTTATGTTTCGATAAGATTACCTGTCATTCTTCTGAACTCCAATGAGTATAGGCCCAACCTATCTTCATAAGTCAACACCCTCATCTCCAGAATCAACCCAGAGAACCTTCTCTGAACAGCCTCCAATGCAAGTATATCCTTCCTTAAATACAGAGACCAAAACTGTACGCAGTACTCTAGATGGCCTCGCCAGTTGTAGCAGGACTTCTCTGCTTTTATACTCTACCCCCTTGCAGTAAAGGGAATTGCAGGGAATTTAATGGCCAGAGTGATCTCCTGGACTATTTCCCAGATTTGTTCTCCCAAATTGCCTGGGTTTTTAAAATCTGTTTTTTAGCCTCTCCCAGGAGATCACATGATTTTGGGTGGGGTGGAGTGTATAAATTGTGATACACAAGGTATCGCAATTGTGGGGGACAGGCTCAATGGACCAGATGGTCCTTACCTGTCCATCATAGTTTGTAAATCTCTTCTGTACCCTAAAGTGTGGTCCCCAGAATTGGACACAACACTATGGCTGGGGCTGAACTAGTTTTATATAGGTTCAGCATAACTTCCTGGCTTTTGTGCTCTATGCCTCTATTTATAAAGACTAGGATTCATTATGCTTTATTAACTTGATTGTAAGGCTACATCCCCTTGCCCTAGATTCCACCAGTATAAAATATTTCTATTTACCCCATGAATTCCTTTCAAAATCCTAAAAACCTCATTAAATCACTATCCAAGGGTATAAAAGGGATATGGAGCCTAGAATAGAGTAAGGATACCAGCCAGCCATGACCTCATTGAATGGGAGAACAGGCTTGTGGAGCTTACAGGACACCTCCTGTCCCCATGCTATAGACATATCAAGTTGTGATATTTATTATGAGGACTCCAGGATTTTAAGCTGAACCTAGCTGTCCAGGGTTGAAATCCAAAACTGGGAAGATCTTTCAAATGTAACTCTCATCCTCCGAATCCTGGCCTCACGCTACAGGCTCTGACTCATTACGCTGTCATTTGAAGAGGCGTTACCCGATATACAACTCAGAATTTAATTGGCAGAATATCACCCACGTTGTTCATCGTTCAGGATGTTTTACAGTTTTACAAAGTAGGCTCAATTAAAATACAAAGAACATGTTTTCAAGTCAACAGAGTATTCAATCGGAACGGCTTGGCATACAAAATTCCTCCTCCATTTTATCTGAAGCACAAGGACATCTCTATTTTGCAAATCTTAACCAGACGCGTAGTTCGAACATAAAATAAAATGGGATTTGAAAGATAGGTTATTGTTTGCTGTTAAGCTAATACATGGGCTGCTGCATTCCCCCAATCTCAGGCGGTACACAGGCCTGGTGGATGCGATACTTTAAACCCCGATCGCACCGCAGCCGCTGTACTGCCGTCCCCCGGGGAGCGGCGGCCCGGCCCTACCTTTACACGCGCTGATTAAGAAGTAGCCATAAGGTGTTATCCCGCTGAAAGCCAAATCGACCACAGGCCTCGTGTGGCCGCTGCAGGTGAGAGGAGTCTGTCTCATCGCCATCTCCGGACCTCGGGGAGCGGCCACCAGGCAGCGCGGCTCCGCTCCTCGGCAACCTGCAAACAGAGAGAGAGAGAAACGGTCAGACCAGCGGGCCCAGACTCACACTCCCCACCCACCCCGGGCCCAGGCTGAGCCCGCTCCCCACCCCGGGCCGGCCGCACTTACCGACGGTGAGGTGTCGCGGGCGGGAAGCGAGGCCCGGGACTGCGGCGGTTGTCGCGCTGCCCCGGCGCTGCAGCGGAAATGACGTCAGGCACCGCCGGAAGCGCCCGGGAGAGCAGAAGAGCGCCGCTGCCGCACATGCGCAGCTCTATTAATCTTGCTCCATTCATAATATTTATTCATCCCAAACGCAAATCTTTACAGTGAACTAGTCTTGGCAACACCACTGCCTCACAAATCAGGAGGCAAACCATTAAAAATCACGAGCCCATGGAATCCAAGGCAAAGCAGCAAGTTGGATCAAAAATTGGCTCAGAGGCAGGAAGCAGAGGGTAATGGTTGATGGGTGTTTTTGTGACTGAAAGGTTCTTTCCAGAGTGTTCCGCAGGGCTCAGTACTAGGTCCCTTGCTTTTTGTGGTATATATCAATGATTTGGACTTGAATGTAGGGGGTATGATTCAGAAGTTTGCAGATGATACAAATATTGGCCGTGTGGTTGATAATGAAGAACAAGTACTTTGGTTCGGTATTCACTAAGGAGGACACAAACAACCTTCCGGATATAAAAGGGGTCAGAGGGTCTAGTAAGAAGGAGGAACTGAGGGAAATCCTTATTAGTCGCAAAATTGTGTTGGGGAAATTGATGGGATTGAAGGCCGATAAATCCCCAGGGCCTGATGGACTGCATCCCAGAGTACTTAAGGAGGTGGCCTTGGAAATAGCGGATGCATTGACAGTCATTTTCCAACATTCCATAGACTCTGGATCAGTTCCTATGGAATAGAGGGCAGGCAATGTAACCCCACTTTTTAAAAAAGTAGGCAGAGAGAAAACAGGGAATTATAGACCGGTCAGCCTGACATCGGTAGTGGGTAAAATGATGGAATCAGTTATTAAGGATGTCATAATTTGGAAAGAGATGACATGATAGGTCCAAGTCAGCATGGATTTGTGAAAGGGAAATCATGCTTGACAAATCTTCTGGAATTTTTTAAGGATATTTCCAGGAGAGTGGACAAGGGAGAACCAGTTGATGTGGTGTATTTGGACTTTCAGAAGGCTTTCGACAAGGTCCCACACAAGAGGATTAATGTGCAAAATTAAAGCACATGGGATTGGGGGTAGTGTGCTGACGTGGATTGAGAACTGGTTGGCAGACAGGAAGCAAAGAATAGGAGTAAATGGGTACTTTTCAGAATGGCAGGCAGTGACTAGTAGGGTACCGCAAGGTTCTGTGCTGGGGCCCCAGCTGTTTACATTGTACATTAATGATTTAGATGAGGGGATTAAATGTAGTATCTCCAAATTTGCGGATGACACGAAGTTGGGTGGCAGTGTGAGCTGCGAGGCGGATGCTATGAGGCTGCAGAGTGACTTGGATAGGTTAGGTGAGTGGGCAAATGCATGGCAGATGAAGTATAATGTGGATAAATGTGAGGTTATCCACTTTGGTGGTAAAAACAGAGAGACAGACTATTATCTTAATGGTGACAGATTAGGAAAAGGGAAGGTGCAACGAGACCTGGGTGTCATGGTACATCAGTCATTGAAGCTTGGCATGCAGGTACAGCAGGCGGTTAAGAAAGCAAATGGCATGTTGGCCTTCATAGCGAGAGGATTTGAGTACAGGGAGGTGTTACTACAGTTGTACACGGCCTTGGTGAGGCCACACCTGGAGTATTGTGTACAGTTTTGGTCTCCTAACTTGGGGAAGGACATTCTTGCTATTGAGGGAGTGCAGCGAAGGTTCACCAGACTGATTCCCGGGATGGCGGGACTGACATATCAAGAAAGACTGGATCAACTGGGCTTGTATTCACTGGAGTTCAGAAGAATGAGAGGGGATCTAATAGAAACGTTTAAAATTCTGATGGGTTTCGACAGGTTAGATGCAGGAAGAATGTTCCCAATGTTGGGGAAGTCCAGAACCAGGGGTCACAGTCTTAAGGATAAGGGGTAAGCCATTTAGGACCGAGATGAGGAGAAACTTCTTCACCCAGAGAATGGTGAACCTGTGGAATTCTCTACCACAGAAAGTTGTTGAGGCCAATACACTAAATATAAGGAGTTAGATGTAGTCCTTACTACTCGTGGGATCAAGGGTTATGGCGAGAAAGCAGGAATGGGGTACTGAAGTTGGCTGTTCAGCCATGAACTCATTGAACGATGGTGCAAGCTCGAAGGGCCGAATGGCCTACTCCTGCACCTATTTTCTATGTTTCTAGAAAGCTGTAGACTGCAGGAAGCTATCAATCGATTGGTCAGGTGGGCAGTGTCATGTATGTAACCAGCTTACTACTGTAACCCTTATACAATTATCACCCTCATGTAACCACTACGTACTGTACATACACATTAGAAATGCACACCTTGACCACAGGGGTGTACTTGTGGGAGACACTCCTTACCTGGAGATTCAGGTATATAAGGGGAGGTCCCTCGCAGGGTTAGTACTCCTTGGTCCCGGTAATAAAGGTGAAGGTCACAGAGTGACTGTGTCTGCAGTACATGCCTTGTGTGATATGTTTAAGAGTTAAGGACTCAATACCTGGCGACGGGAAACGGGAATCACTGAACCCAGAGGATGGCCACCGGTAGCTCAGAGGAACGTTACTGTGTGGGTGAACACTGGGACGATTTTGTGGAGAGACTCCAGCAGACCGTTGTCACGAAGGACTGGCGAGGAGAGGATGCGGCTGACAAGTGGAGGGCGCATCTACTAACAAGCTGCGGAACAAAAACGTATGCGCTGGTGAAGGACCTGCTTGCACCCCACAAACCGTCCGGCAAGTCTTTTGAAGAGCTCAGCCAACTGATCAGCGAACACTTAAAACCGGCGAGCAGCAAGAACATGGCCCGGCACCGGTTCTACACACACCGACGTCGGGAAGGGCATAACATCTCGAACTTCGTGGCAGACTTGCGGCGCTTGGCCAGCCTCTGTAAGTTCTCAGACGCCTGCAGGGAAGAGATGTTAAGGGATTTTTTCATTGAGGCATTAGCCATGCCGGGATCTTCAGGAAGCTCATAGAGACCAAGGACTTAACTCTAGAATTAGCTCAAACTTTCATAGCGAGCGAAGAAGAGACCAAGCTAATTTACGCGAGTAGTCCTGCGTCCAACGTGGCGACGGACCAAGGAATTAACGTGATAAATGCGGCTCAAGATCTCGCAGTCAGGCAAAGGCATTTTGAAACTGCAGCAGTCGGACAAAGGCATTTTGTAACTGCCCAAGCTGAAATCGACACAAAGGTGGGCCCCCGACAGGGACAATGGAGAGGGGAGCGGCAATTCACGCCATCAAGGGGACCATTAACACCCACCATCAGAGTGTTTAGAAACAACCAAGGGAACAATCAGAGAGGAATGCCTGCTAATAGTCCTTTGATGAACAACGATCTCAGCCAATGCTGGAGATGCGGGGGCAGATATTATGCGAAAAGCTGCAAATTTCAGCAGTTGGTCTGTAAGAATTGTAATGCCAGAGGACATTTGGCTTGGGTTTGCAAACAGCCGGTAGCGAGACTAATCTATGAGATAGAGGAATCATGCGAGGGCTTGCAGTGCAGGACAATGCCTGGGGTAAAGCCATGGATGCTGAAGTTCAGTGGGTTCATGTGGCTGACGTCCACAGCTCATACACTAAAACGCCACCCATGATGATGAAAGTTTTATTGAATGGCATCCCGGTGCGCATGGAGCTGGACATGGGAGCTAGCAAGTCCCTCATGAGTGCACAACAATTTGCGAAACTATGGCCACACAGAGCTAGCAGGCCCAAACTGGAACGAATTAATACTCAGCTACGGACGTACACCCAAGAGATCATTCCAGTGCTAGGCAGTGCAAACGTGGTGGTAACACACAATGGGTCACAGAACCGGCTGCCACTCTGGATTGTTCCAGGAAATGGCCCCACGCTTTTGGGAAGGAGCTGGCTAACTGAGATGAACTGGAAATGGGGGGATGTGCACGCCATTTCATCTGTGAAGCGAAGCTCATGCTCACAGGTACTACAAAAATTCGGGTCACTGTTTCAACCCGGTGTCGGAATGTTCAAGGGCACAAAAGTAGTTATACGCATCACCCCGGACGCCAGACCAGTGCACCACAAAGCCAGAGCGGTGCCGTACGTGATGCGTGAGAAGATTGAAAGTGAACTGGACAGGCTGCTCAGAGAGGGCATAATTTCGCCCGTTGAATTCAGTGACTGGGCAAGTCCCATCGTTCCTGTCCTTAAAGCGGACGGTTCGGTTAGGATCAGCGGTGACTACAAAGCCACCATCAACTGGGTGTCCCTGCAGGACCAATACCCGCTCCTGAGGGCGGAGGACCTTTTTGCCACGTTGGCAGGTGGCAAGCTGTTCACTAAATTGGACCTCACTTCGGCCTACATGACTCAGGAACTGGCTGAAGAATCCAAGCTTCTGACCACCATCACAACGCACAAGGGTTTATTCATCTACAACAGGTGTCTTTTTGGCATCCATTCGGCGGCCGCCATCTTTCAGAGAAACATGGAAAGCTTGCTGAAATCCATTCCCGGCACAATCGTATTCCAGGACGACATCCTATTAACGGGTTGAGACACCGAGGAACGCTTCCACAACCTGGAGGAGGTGCTACGCCGACTGGACCGGGTAGGCCTGCGGCTGAAGAAGGCCAAGTGTGTGTTTTTGGCCCCAGAGGTCGAGTTTTTGGGCAGGAGATTTGCCGCAGACGGGATCCGGCCTACCGAATCCAAAACGGAGTCGATCCGCCGTGCGCCCCGGCCCGGCAACACATCGGAGTTGCGATCGTTCCTGGGACTTTTGAACTATTTCGGGAACTTCCTGCCGAACTTAAGCACATTGTTGGAGCCGTTACATGTGCTCCTGCCTAAGGGTTGCGAATGGTTTTGGGGGGACTGTCAAGAACGGGCTTTCAACAGGGCGCGGAACCGGCTTTGTTCTCACAAACTGTTAAAGTTGTATGACCCATGTAAAAAACTAATTTTAACATGCGATGCATCATCATATGGGGTTGGGTGTGTGTTGCAGCAGGTTACTGGAGACGGCCAACTCCAACCGGTGGCTTATGCCTCCAGGTCGCTCTCCCAGGCAGAGCGTGGGTATGGCATGGTCGAAAAGGAAGCACTCGCTTGCGTTTATGGTGTGAAAAAAATGCACCAATACCTTTTCGGCAGACCATTCGAGTTAGAAACGGACCACAAGCCATTAACTTCTCTGTTGTCCGACAGCCAGGCGATCAATGACAATGCGTCAGCTCGCATACAGCGATGGGCTCTCACACTGGCTGCGTATGACGACACCATACGGCACCGGCCAGGCACCGAAAACTGCGCTGACGCGCTCAGCAGGCTTCCCCTGGCCACCACCGAGGGGGCGGCGGAGCAAAGCGCTGAAATGGTCATGGCCGTTGAGGCTTTTGACACTGCAGGCTCCCCCATCACAGCCCGCCAGATCAAACTCTGGACCAACAGGGACCCCCTCCTATCCATGATAAAGAAATGTGTCCTGATGGGGGATTGGGCACCCACGCATGGGGCGTGCCCCGAGGAGGTCAGACCATTTCAGAGACAGATGGATGAGCTCTCCATCCAAGCCGACTGCCTGCTATGGGGCAGCCGAGTAGTCATGCCCCAGAAGGGGAGGGAAGCATTCATCAGGGAACTCCACAGCGAGCACCCTGGAATTGTGCTAATGAAGGCAATTGCCCGGTGACATGTATGGTGGCCGGGGATTGACTCAGACCTGGAACACTGGGTTCGCAGGTGCACGATGTGTGCCCAGCTGGGCAACGCCCCCAGGGAGGCCCCGCTCAGCCCGTGGCCCTGGCCCACCAAGCCTTGGTGATGCATTCACGTGGACTATGCGGGCCCGTTCATGGGAAAAGTGTTCTTGATAATTGTCGATGCTTACTCGAAATGGATCAAGTGCATCATATTAAATTCATGCATGACATCCATCACCGTGGAGAGCCTGCGCACGGTTTTCACGACCCACGGCTTACCGGACATTCTGGTCAGCGACAATGGCCCGTGTTTCACCAGCCATGAATTCCAGGAGTTTATGTCGGGTAATGGCATCAAGCCGGCTTCCAATGGCCAGGCGGAACGTGCAGTCCAGGTCATAAAGCAAGGCATTCTCCAAGTCCAAGGACACACTCTGCAGTACCGCTTATCACGCCTCCTGCTGGCCAATAGGTCCCGGCTTCACTCACTCACGGGAGTTCTGCCAGCGGAACTCCTCATGAAACGTACGCTCAAAACGCGGCTGTCCCTCATCCACCCAACCTTGGCAGACATTGTTGAGGGCAAGCGCCAGTGCCAAACCGAGTGCCACGATCGTAACTCAAGGGAGAGGTGTATAGAAATGGATGATCCGGTAATTGTACTTAACCATGCATTTGGATCCAAGTGGCTGGAGGGCACCGTAATGGGCAAAGAGGGAAACGGGGTCATCATGGTCAGACTCAATAATGAGCAGATATGCCACAAACACTTGGATCAAGTAAAGAAAAGGTTCAGCATAGACACCGATGAACATGAAGAAGAGCATGAGATGTCAACCACACCACTGCCAGTGGACGAGCAACAAGGACAATCACCAGCATGCACAGTCCCTGCGGCCAGCCCGGACAGGCCGGAATCACCTCAGGTGACAGGAACGCATGGCAAGGCTCAACCACCAGAGCCTCAACTGCGGCGCTCCACAAGAGAGCGTCAACCACCTGATAGACTTAACCTTTGAGTCAAAAAGACGTGAGGGGGGAAGTGATGTCATGTATGTAACCAGCATACTACTGTAACCCCTATACAATTGTAACCCTCATGTAACCACTACATACTGTACATACTTATTAGAAATGCACACCTTGACCACAGGGGGTGTTTTTGTGGGAGACACTCCTTACCTGGAGATTCAGGTATATAAGGGGAGGTCCCGCGCAGGGTCAGCACTCCTTGGTCCAGGTAATAAAGGTGAAGGTCACAGAGTGACTGTGTCTGCAGTACATGCCTCATGTGATATGTTTAAGAGTTAAGGACTCAACAGGCAGAACAGTGGCAAATGGATTTCAATCCAGAGAAGTGTGAGGTAATGCATTTGGGGAAGGCTAGCAAGGAAAGGGAATACACATTAAATGGTAGGACACTGAGAAGTGTAGAGGAACAGAGGGACCTTGGAGTGCATGTCCACAGATCCCTGAAGGTAACAGGACAAGTCGATCAGGTGGTTAAGATGTAGATACTGGACTCTTTTCCCTTCTATCAGTTTCAGCGAATTCACTGACACACGAACACTTTTAGTCTTAGCAACATAAGACCTTTATTCTGTAGATTCTCCGGCCGGGACGTGTTAAGATAAAGGGAACACTCTCGATTCGAGCCTGTCCACCTTTCTCCTGACAAGTCTCGCAACAGTACAAAAGCTCAACACTTATACATTGTTACAGCAGAACACATTTGAGTGACACTCAGTTTATACAATCATTGGTCGATTTCCCCCATAGCATACCCAATTGCAGGCTAGCAACTCTTTGACATAGGGCGGGCCCTATGGATGTGTTTACAGTTTCGGTCTTATAAGCATTTCCCTATTTTACAGCTGGTTATAGCAACCCCTCGTCTGACTCATGTCTGACTTTTGCTTTTTCGCGTAACTCGTGTTTGACCACAACTCTGAGTAACCCCTTTTTGTGCTGACATTGTAGTTATCACAGCTTGACATCTTTAGTCAGCCATTTACCCATGATTCTTTCTAAAAGCCATTCTACACAAACTATTCTTCATAAACTATTCTCCTATTGCCTCTTCACCTTCGATACATGTTCGCTGCCTTGCTATATACATTCTCATTCCCCTCTTTTATCATTCCATGATAACCCTGGTGATTATTCCAGGAGTATCGCATTCAGCCATTCGCATTCTTGTTTCTCATACTTCTCTTGATT
The DNA here is from genome assembly GCF_044704955.1 of Pristiophorus japonicus. Taxonomy (NCBI): domain Eukaryota; kingdom Metazoa; phylum Chordata; class Chondrichthyes; family Pristiophoridae; genus Pristiophorus; species Pristiophorus japonicus. The sequence goes on along the minus strand of NC_091989.1, from coordinate 61,435,441 downwards.
CTCGAGTAAACTTTTAGTCTGTTCAACCTGTTCAACTAAATTCTGAGGGTTCGTGTTTGTGGGTTTGCTCCAATTTTGCCATCAGTACTTTACAACAGACATTAAAGCAACCAATGATCAAGCAACAGGTAACTATTATTACAACGAGAATGACTGCTCCATGCATTAAATAAGATCCCCAGGATCCTCCAAATAACCAATCCAACCAACCATCTCCTTTCTTTGGGCCCTGCCTAAACTCATCCAGCTGCTTTTTTTATGGCATCAATGGCTTGTGTGATATTGTATGATTCATCCGTGACATGTGTTATACATTTGTCCTCTATAATTGTGCACACTCCTCCTTGTTGGGCCAGCTGATAATCTACGGCATAGCGGGTTTGCTGCGTATACAATCTTAGTTCAGACAATTCTCTGTTAATGGCATCCAGTCCCTTAGATGTGCTATTGCCCAAAATGGTCAATCCGCAAATAAGGTAGTTCCTATTTTTGGCACTAATTACCCCTGCCGATCCACCTACAGATAGGGCCCCGAGGAACCCGTAGCCGAGCGATGATCCAAGCGTGATAGGGTCTTCCCAATCCACACAGAATTCCTTGCTTATAGCTCGGGTCACTATTTTTCGTTGCACATGTCCTCTCTGAGGGCATGGAACGGTAAGTGGCCCGATAGTCCCTACTGCAAAGAGGACGGGGAGGGTCAGTATGGCTGTCTTAAAGGTACCATTAAGGAGGAACACAAATCCTTCCTTAGCCCTGTAGCACTTTATCTTCCTGCCGGTTCCAGTTCCCCCGTCCCTGTTACTAGAGCCGTTACTCTCGCGACTAAACTGGTTATATAGCCAGTGAAGGTGATCATTGGGTCCTACTGCGGGATTTCCTTGGTACTGTTGTTCAGCTGCCTGGAACACCCACCCTTGATCATCTCTTTCCTTCACGTGAGTGCCATTCCAGTAGCCACAAGCGTACTGGACTCCCTTACCCAGGATGTGATTCTGTTTACTAATACACTGACAAGAATAGGTGACCCCACTAGTCTTGCACCTTTGTTCTTTACAGGAACTGTGGGTGTAGTTGTGAGTGACATTTATGTAACCATAGCCCCATCCCGTGCCGAAAAAGCAGAAGGGGAAGGATCCAAACAATAAGGACTCATTAGTAAAACCGGTTGTCTTATTGACGTCCGTTGTGTTGAATGGTGGAAAGTTGGAACACACCGGATCTTCGCTCAGAATCCCGGTACAGTTAACTGACACCATACATCTCCCCCGTATCCCCCTTTTATATTCGCCCGTTTGTCCCTCACAGGGTGCGTCCAAGGTATCCGCTGTATATAAATCACGGGGAGTCCACCCAGGGGTGGCCACGAACAGGGCCTCTACTGATTGGGCTAGTGGGTAACACACAGTTCGATTACCATGCAATCGGGTATGGGTCTGATAAAATAAGTTATCCTGTAGCCCTTCTAATTCTGCTAGGATAGCACAAGATAGCACAATTATACCTGCTAGCTTACACATATTTAGATCATTTTAGACGATACTGTACATTAGTTAACAATAGGATAAAGATAGATCAGAAAACAGCTAAGTCTGCTTGTTCCTTTCTCCTGCCGTGTTCTTGGCGTTTTTCTTTCTTCCTGCCCCAAAGATGTGGTTTATTCAGCTATGGAGGAGAGGAAATCTGGAACAGAAACAAGGGTTAGGACGGCTGATAGCATAGGCTTATGTAGTAGCCAGTTTACAGTGGTGCAGGTGAACCCAGGCACTTCTTCCTTCAACCTTAGCTGCGGTGGGGGTAGTGAGTAACACCTGAAAAGGCCCCTCCCATCGTGGCTCTAGTCCCTTTCGAATCCATTTCTTAATCAGGACATACTTTCCTGGTCGCACGAGAGATGATTCGGGTAACACTGGGAGGTCAAGGTGAGCATCTCGAACCTGGTTGTGGGCTATTCGCAGAGCCTGAGTCAGGGCAAGAATGTAGGTAGTCATTTCCTCAGTCATGTGGTGAAATTGGACAGTGGAGGGGACATTCTGATTCCATGGGGTCCTAAGGGGCCTACCATAAATGACCTCAGCAGGGGTCAGTCTAGCCTTTCCGGTGGGAGTAGTTCGGATCTGGAATAGGGCTATGGGAAGGAGTTTGAGCCAATTGAGTCCGGTTGATGCCACCAGTTTTGCCAGCTTGGTTTTAAGAGTTTGATTAGCACGCTCAACCAGTCCCGCAGCTTGGGGTCGGTAGGCACAATGCAGCTGCTGGTTAATGCGCATCTGGGAACAGAATTCTTTATTGACTTGGCCAATAAAGTGAGGGCCATTATCGGAACTCAGTCGATCTGGGATGCCATATCTGGGAACAATTTCCCTCATTAACACTTTAACAACAGTTTGAGCCTTATTGTCCAGAGTAGGATAGGCTTCGATCCATTTACTAAACACATCAACTATTACTAACACATATTTGTAACACTGAACTCTTTGCAACTCAATGTAGTCCAACTGCAAGGTCTCAAAGGGACCTTCTGGTAGGGGCGTCTTACCCCAATCACAGGGGACTCCCTTCCCTGGATTATGCTGTTGGTAAACAAGGCAGCGACTACTGATGTTCTGGGCTAGCATCTGGAGTCTAGGGTGCCACCAAGTAGCCAAAAGCGTGTCACTTGTTGTCCTTGCTCCACAATGAGTAGCAAAATGCATACATTCAATAACCCATAGAGCCAACTCGTCAGACATGCAAGTCTGTTCCGCGGGAGTGGTCCAGAGTTTAGAAACATTGTCATAAGTACATCCATAATCTTTCCATAACAGTTTATCTTTTTCAGGAGCATCCTCCTGTGCTTTAATGACATCTTGGATGGTTGGCATTGGTTTTTCCGAGGCTAACTTATCCTTGGCAGGACTTTTAGTTTGACTCATCATTCTAGGCACCACCATTTGTTGTCCACAAGAGGCCTGTTTAGCCTCTCTGTCAGCACGGCGGTTTCCTATATCGACCGGAGAGTTTCCGGTAGTGTGGGCAGTGCACTTGACAATGGCAATGCACTTGGGAAGCATGAGGGCTTGCAACAAATCGGATACTAGTTGCCTATGAGATATCTCGTTTCCCTGTTAGGTCAGGAATCCCCTATTTTTCCATAACTGTCCGAAATCATGGGCTAGCCCAAAGGCATACCTAGAATCGGTACAGATATTGACTTTGAGGTCTTTGGCCAAGATATAGGCTCGGGTGAGGGCGAATAGTTCAGCTTGTTGGGCAGAATAGGCGGTTTCAAAGGCGGCAGATTCCAAGACTTGATCCTCCTGGTTTACTATGGCGTATCCTGAGATTCGTTTACCTTCTGGATTAATAGAAGAGCTCCCGTCCACATACATAATACAGTCTGGGTCTTCCATTGGTACGTCAACTAAATCTTCCCTGACCGATTAGGCCTCCTGAATTAAAGATAAACAATCATGACTGGGTTCTTCCTCATCTTGGGGTGGCTCAGTAAGAAAACAGGCCGGATTAATGGTAGTACAGTGCCGAAAGGTCAGCTTAGGATTATTCAGTAGGTAGATCTCATATCTGCTTTGCCTGGCCATTGTAAGGTGTTGAGTCTGCAGTTGGCCCAGGAGGGCGGCTACGGAGTGGGAGGTGTTAAGATAACGGTAGCACAGTCTTTCAGGATTGTACAATACAGTTGAAAGGGCCGGTCATAGAGGGGCCGGCCCAAAGCCGGAGCTTGCAGCAGGGCTGTCTTTAGTTCCTTAAAGGCTTGGACGTCTGCAATTTTTATTTTAAAGCTGCCTTCCTCATTTGTATACGGGGTAAGGTGCTTAGTCATCAGGGCGACGTTAGGGATCCAGGATCTGCAGTAATTGATCATCCCCATTTGATCGTCGCATTTGTTTAGCCGTGCTAGGGACTGGAAACCGACAAATCGGTTCGTCATCCGGGGAGGTTCTCTGTACAATCAAGTTACGTAATCGGGGGACGGTTGGCCAAAGGGGTTGTTCTGGAAGAAGTTAGTATAAGATCCCCGTCCTCTCCCCCCTTGCCCCCCTCCTCTTCCTCCTCTTCCTCTTTCGTGCCGATGGGAGGGACACTCTCTACTCCAATGTCCTTCTTGCCCACAATTAAAGCATCCATCTCGTCTTTCCCAGCCCCGACCTCTTCCCATACCAGGCTGGGGACAGTAGGGCGGTCCGTAATTAGCGGGGCCTGGGCCATTTGGGTGTTGGGTATATCCGTATCCTTGGTTATCCACCCATCCCTTTACACAGTACTGTGGTTCCATCTGGTATCTCCTCGGGTCGGACCAGGGTCCTCTCCGTGGGGGTTCTTCCTTTCTAGTCACATATTCGGTTTTGACCCGGGTCAGGGGTGCGCCTCCTCCTTCCCCTCCTTTCTTCTCCTGCCAATAATATTTTACCGCTCTTTCCATTTGGACTCTACTGTTATCTGCCCAATTCATATTATTTGTCCGGATAGCGTGAGCAATCGAATAGGGCAGGCGCTGAAGTAGAATAGCGCAGAATTGAGGTGAATTGTCCCCTGCACTGAAGGCATTATCTCCTGATTGACCTCCGTTTATTTCAATAAATCTTTCCATAAATTCGTCGGCAGTTTCTTCTCGTTTGGGTTTAATTTCTAATACTGCTGCCATACTGATGGGCTTCTGAAGGTTCTTGCTGAGAGCATTAAAGATAGCGTTTAGGCGATCCTGGGCATTATTAGGGTGAGCAGTCACTAATGCATCATGGGTGGCTCGCCTCAAATTTTCTAAGAACCGGACGTGTTCAGTCGGGCTCAGGGTCTGCTGCACTAAGGACCACAAGTCTCTTGATTCCGCACTATAAACTCCAATGGTGAGTCGGAGGCGATCGATAAACTTGACAGATTCTCTCTTTCGATCTGGTATGGTAGCCAGGATAGCCATAATCTCATTTGGTTTCCATGGCACATATACATCTATTGTGAGGTGTTCCGCAACCTGGTCTGAATCGGGATTCGGCATGGTTCGAACTGGGAACTGCCTAGTTCCTACCCTAGTTTTCTGGACAGAAGTATTATTTCCTGAGGCCGTTTCTCTGTCTGAAGAGCACTCCGAGTCTGTAGAACTAATGCTGGAGCTTCGGCTATGACGAGTGAGTCGTCGCCAATGGCCCCGAGATTCGGACTGAGAGCGGGGCTGATGAGAGCGCCCACATCACCTCTCTGGACTAGGGGTCTGAACGATCAGGTTACGTCCTTTAGTCTTAGATCTGGTCCTACCGGCCACAGGGTCGGTGAACTGAGGACTTGAGTCACTATCTGAAGAGGAAGAGTCCGTCTGGGTTTGTCAGTTCATTGGTGTGGGGTTACGGTTATCTTTAACTCCTCTCGCCGGAGTGTAAGGTGGAGGTTGGCAGGAAGGGGACTGTAGTGAGGGGCCCGGGGCTGCGGGAGGCACTGTTGGGGTTGGGCGCCAAGTCAGTGACCATTCATCAATTTCATCATCAGCCTCGGTCAACGCAAAACCAACCATTCGACTACGTAGTCTATCTGTACCCTTCTCAGAGGTCCCAAGGGAACTCTTAGTACGTTTCTCGTGCGTGCACTCTTTCTTTAGGACGTCTACAGTTTTAACATGTCCTCCTTCTGTCAAGGACAGCCCTAGTTTAGTGGCGTTCTCCTGCCAGCTTGACAGAAGGGACTCATCTTTCAGCTTTTGACAGTACTGTCTCCATTTGGCTATTAAATCCTTTTTTAACCACCGGGACCATATATATATATTTTTTTACTCAACAAACCTATCCTTTGTGCATTTCCTGGCTCCGTAACTTATCATCCGAATATACGTAATTCAATAAGGTTCACACTTTTAAACTTCCCACATACAGAACAACACTACGAAGGGTTAAAAAAACTTTCACTGTTTGAAAAAGTGGGTGGAGCTAAAGCAAACCACAACTCCCCGGTCTCCCCACACAAGCTTTCTCATCCACAGTAAAAATCATACAAGCATTTCTCATTTAAAACAGACGTTCACAAGAGTCTCTCTTTCCTATTAATTTTTTGGATCCATGACCTTTCAGGGAATTCATAGTTTTATCTAAATTACCCATCCTTGTGTCGCTGCACGTTGGATCAGGGTCCTAATTGTCCTAATTGTCTCCACGTTGCCCCGTGGTGGTTTCAGTTATCTTACCCAGAGCCGAGGCGGACCAAGTGATATACAAGATCAACACCGCACCTGGCGTAAGTACAATTTAAAATTTACACAGTCCCGCGTAGTCCCGCAGCTTAATTTTACGTAATTCCCGAACCTCCGCGTTTCCCGACACGGTTCGCGCGATTCTCTATCCCTCCGTGTCGCCGCACAGATTTACTTGGGCCTCGAACCCACACAGCCTGTTCGTGACGCCGCACGACAATCCTTACTTAATTTTTCTAGGTTCCCGATTTAAATCCAATCAGTGCCTAGACGGGCCAAGTGATATACAAGGTCGACGTCACACCTGACTTGGCCACTTATTTTCTAAGTTTAAAACGTGTTCGCCAGATTGACCTGGATCTTGTTCAGACACCACCTGAGAACCAGCGAGTGGCTAAACTTTCCTCAGACTTTTGAAACCGGAGGAAACTGGAGCAGTATTGAAATTATACTTACTCCAGTGGCCATTTTCCTCTCGTCTCATCCAAGGCTAGTCTAGCTCTTAATTTGCAAGTTTTCGGCAGTCGTCCATTGAGATCCCACTTCTGACACCAAATGTAGATACTGGACTCTTTTCCCTTCAATCTGTTTCAGCGAATTCACTGACACACGAACACTTTTAGTCTTAGCAACATAAGACCTTTATTCTGTAGATTCTTCGGCCGGGAACACTCTCGATTCGAGCCTGTCCACCTTTCTCCTGACAAGTCTCGTAACAGTACAAAAGCTCAACACTCATACATTGTTCCAGCAGAACACATTTGAGTGACACTCAGTTTATACAATCATTGGTCGATTTCCCCCATAGCATACCCAATTGCAGGCTAGCAACTCTTTGACATAGGGCGGGCCCTATGGATGTGTTTACAGTTTCGGTCTTACAAGCATTTCCCTATTTTACAGCTGGTTATAGCAGCCCCTCGTCTGACTCATGTCTGACTTTTGCTTTTTCGCGTAACTCGTGTTTGACCACAACTCTGAGTAACCCCTTTTTGTGCTGACATTGTAGTTATCACAGCTTGACATCTTTGGTCAGCCATTTACCTATGATTCTTTCTAAAAGCCATTCTACACAAACTATTCTTCATAAACTATTCTCCTATTGCCTCTTCTCCTTCGATACACGTTCGCTGCCTTGCTATATACATTCTCAAAGAAGGCATACAAAATGTTTGCCTTTATTAGCCGAGGGTACCAAAGAGATTTCCGAGGATGTTGCCTGGACTGGAGAATTTTAGCTATGAGGAAAGATTGGATAGGCTGGGGTTGTTTTCTTTGGAATAGAGGAGGCTGAGGGGAGACCTAATTGAGGTGTATAAAATTATGAGGGGTCTAGATAGAGTGGATAGAAAGGACCCATTTCCTTTAGCAGAGGTGTCAATAACCAGGGGGCATAGATTTATAGTAATTGGTAGGAGGGTTAGAGGGGATTTGAGGAGAATTTTTTTCACCCAGAGGTGGTGGGTGTCTGGAACTCACTGCCTGAAAGGTTGGTAGAATCAGAAACCCTCATAGCATTGAAAAAGTACTTGGCTATGCACTTGAAGTGCCGTAACCTACAAGGCGATGGACCAAGAGCTGCAACGTGGGATTAGGCTGGATAGCTCTTCTGAATGGCCTCCTTCTGTGCTGTACATTTCTATGCTTCTATGAGATTTGGTATAGAAATCATGAGTTGCTACTTTTTCAAACATAAATCAATATAGATTGACAGTTGGTTTATAAACCTCATTAGTTGCTTTATTTAATCACTAACAAGTCAAAGCTCTTTACAAAAACGATATAACAGCATAAATTTAGAACACCTTCCCATGGAGACAGGAGTCGTGATTGAGGGAGTGCAGCGAAGGTTCACCAAACTGATTCCTGGGATGGCAGGACTGACATATGAAGAAAGACTAGATCAACTAAGCTTATTCACTGGAATTTAGAAGAATGAGAGGGGATTTCTTAGAAACATATAAAATTCTGATGGGATTGGACAGGTTAGATGCAGGAAGAATGTTCCCGATGTTGGGGAAGTCCAGAACCAGGGGTCACAGTCTAAGGATAAGGGGTAAGCCATTTAGGACCGAGATGAGGAGAAACTTCTTCACCCAGAGAATTGTGAACCTGTGGCATTCTCTCCCACAGAAAGTTGTTGAGGCCAGTTCATTAGATATGTTCAAAAGGGAGTTAGATGTGGTCCTTACGGCTAAAGGGATCAAGGGATATGGAGAGAAAGCAGGAATGGGGTACTTAAGTTTCATGATCAGCCATGATCATATTGAATGGTGGTGCAGGTTCGAAGGGCCGAATGGTCTACTCCTGCACCTATTTCTATGTTTCTACCCCTCACAAACCCACCCCACCCCCATCGTAGGCCACTCTAAACCCCCTTCTGGGACTTGCCTGAGGACTGGTGCTGCCATTGATGTCTTCACTCGAGCAACCTGCCAGTGGATGCGCGACCAGTGTCGGCAGCTCGCCCCGAGTATGCAGATGTCGTTTGAGGACCAATTTCTATCGATTCTCAGGCCATTTGCTTCCGAGGCCCTCCCATGTAATAAAAAAATTCAGGGACCCCCACCCACCATAACACTATAAAAATTAGTTCTACAATTAACCATATATATTTATTATTATTTTTGTTTTACTTAGTTAATGTAAGAGCAGGAAGGTGCCTGGTTTCGATCCCGGGCCTGCGCGGAGTTACCAGATCCCAGCTAATGTGTTTTTTATTTGTTTCTGGGATGTGGGCATCACTGACGAACATAGAAACATAGAAAATAGGAGCAGTAGTAGGCCATTCGGCCCCTCGAGCCTGCACCGCCACTCAATATGATCATGGCTGATCCTCTATCTCAACACCATATTTCCGCTTTTTCCCCATACCTGTTGATGCCTTTTGTGTTTAGAAATCTATCTTTCTCCTTCTTAAATATATTCAGTGGCTTGGCCTCCACAGTCTTCTGTGGTAGAGAATTCCACAGGTTCACCACCCTCTGAGTTAAAAAATTTCTCCTCATCTCGGTCCTAAATTTCTTACCCCGTATACTGAGACTGTGACCCCTTGTTCTAGACTTCCCAGCCAGGGGAAACATCCTCCCTGCATCCAGTCTGTCCAACCACGTCAGAATTTTATACATTTCAATGAGATTCCCTCTCATTCTTCTAAACTCTAGTGAATACAGGCCTAGTCGACCCAATCTCTCCTCATACGACAGTCCTGCCATCCCAGGAATCAGTCTGGTGAACCTTCACTGCACTCCCTCTATGGCAAGTATATCCTTTCTTAGGTAAGGAGACCAAAATGGCACACAATACTCCAAGGCCCTGTATAAGTGTAGTAAGACATCCTTGCTCCTGTACTCAAATCCTCTTGCAATGAAGACCAACATATCATTTGCCTTCCTAACTGCTTGCTACACCTGCATGTTTGCTTTCAATGACTGGTGTACAAGGACACCCAGGTCCCTTTGTACATCGACATTTCCCAAGCTATCGCCATTTAAATAATACTTTGTCTTTCTACTTTTCCTACAAAAGTGGATAACTTCACATTTATGCACGTTATACTGCATCTGCCATGTGTTTGCCCACTCACTCAACCTATCTAAATCGCCTTGAATCCTCCTCACAACTCACAATCTCACCTAGTTTTGTGTCGTCAGCAAACTTGGAAATATTACATTTAGTTCATCCAAATCATTTATATATATTGTTAACAGCTGGGGCCTAAGCACTGAATCCTGTGGTACCCCACTAGTCACTGCCCGCCGCCCCGAAAAAGACCCATTTATTTCTACTCTGTTTCCTGTCAGTTAACCAATTTTCAGTCCATGCCAATAGATTACCACCAATCCTATCTGCTTTAATTTTGCACACTATCCTCTTATGTGGGACTTTATCAAAGGCCTTCTGAAAATCCAAATACACGACATCCACTGGTTCTCCCTTAAGTATTCTTTCAGTTGCATCCTCAAAAGACTCCGGTAAGTTTGTCAAACATGATTTTCTTTTCATAAATCCATGATGACTTTGTCAATCTTGTTGATATTATCTAAGTGTGCCGTTTTCACATCCTTTATAATAGACTCTAGCATTTTCCCTGCTACTGATGTTGGGCTAACCGGCCTGTAGTTCCCTGTTTTCTCTCCCCCCTCCTTTTTTAAATAGTGGGGTTATATTCGCCACCCTCCAATCTGTGGGAACTGTTCCATAATCTATAGAATTTTGGAAGATGACAACCAATGCATCCACTATTTCCATGGCTACCTCTTTTGGTACTCTGGGATGCAGATCATCAGGCCATGGGGATTTATCTGCCTTCAGCCCCATTAGTTTCTCCAGCACTCTTTTCTTACTAATAATCATTTCCTTTAATTCCTTGTGCTCACTAGACCCTTGGTTCCCTAGCATTTCTGGGACATTATTTGTGTCCCCTTCTGTGAAGACAGAACCAAAATATTTATTTAATTGTTCTGCCATTTTCTTGTTCCCCACTACAAATTCTCCTGTTTCTGTCTGTAAAGGACCTACATTTGTCTTTACTAATCTTTTTCTTTTTACGTACTTGTAGAAACTTTTGCAGTCAGTTTTTATGTTCCTTACAAGTTTACTCTCATACTCTATTTTGCCTCTCTTAATTACTCTCTTGGTCCTTTTTTGCTGAATTCTAAACTGCTCCCAATCCTCAGGCTTGCTACTTTTTCTGGCAACTTTGTATGACTCATCTTTGGATCTAATACTATCCTTAATTTATTTTGTTAGCCATGATTGGGCCACTTTTCCTTTTGTGTTTTTACGCCAGGAAGGAATGTATAACTTTTGCAATTCATGCATTCGTTCCTTAAATGTTAGCCATTGCCTATCCACCATCATGCCTTTTAATGAATCTTCCCAATCTATCATAGCCAATTCATTCCTCATACCATCGTAATTTCCTTTGTTTAGATTTAGGACCTAGTTTCAGATTGGACTACTTCACATCTTAATAAACAATTCAATTATGTTATGGTCATTCTTCCCTAAAGGACCCCGCACAACAAGACTGTTAATTAACCCCTTCTCATTACACAATACCCAATCTAGGATAGCCTGTTCCCCAGTAGGCTCCTCAACATACTGGTCTAACAAACCATCTCGTGCACACTCCAGGAATTCATCTTCCACAGTATTATTACTAATTCGGTTTGGCCAGTCTATATGTAGATTAAAGTCACCTACGATTACTGTAGTACCCTTGTTACATGCATCTCTAATTTCCTGTTTGATGCCATCCCCTACATTACCACTACTGTTTGGAGGCCCCATAGACAACTCCCATCAATGTTTTCTGCCCCTTGGTGCTCCTTAGCTCCACCCAGACTGATTCTACATCTTGATTTTCTGAGCCACTATCCTTTCTCACTATTGCTCTGATTTAATGTTTTACTAACAAGGCCAGCATTTATTACCCATCGTTAATTGCCCTTGAGAAGGTGCTGGTGAGCCGCCTTCTTGAACCGCTGCAATCCGTGAGGTGAAGCTACTCCCACAGTGCTGTTAGGGAAGGAGTTCCAGGATGTTGACCCAGCGACGATGAATGAACGGTGATATATTATCAAGTCAGGATGGTGTTTAACTTGGCGTGGAACTTGCAGGTGACGGTGCTCCAATGCGCCTGCTGCCTGTTATGTTTCATGCTTGTATTGTTATCTGATGTCTGTAACACTGAAATAACCTACACTGTACACACCTTACCTGTACACCAGAGGGTGCTGCTGCTGGAGACCTAAGGGTTACCTGAACACTGCAGGTAACCCAGTATAAAAGGGAGCTCACAGCTTGATGTCCTCACTCGAGGAGCTGCAAATAAAGGACTACAGTCTACACAGTTTAAGTACCATACCTATGCCTCGTGGAGTCATTACCAAGGTCCTACATACATAATAATTGGCAACGACGTCACGAACTACACGCTCAGCATGTCGGATCTCAGCAACTTTCAGCATTTCAACAATTCACCGATGGGGAAGATTGGGATGCTTTTGTAGAAAGATTGGAACATTTTTTCATAGCCAACGACCTGGATGGGGACACACCAGTTACACGACCGAACAAACGCAGGGCCATCCTGCTTAGCAGTTGTGGGCCCACCATCTATTGTCTCGTCAGAGACTTGCTAGCCCCGGAGAAGACAACCACCAAGAGCTATGAGGAACTTGTAACACTAATACAGGAGCATCCTCACAGCCAGGCATCGTTCTACACTTACCGGCGATCCGAAGGCCAAGGAATTGCTAAGTAAGCTGCATATTTAAGAAGACTAGCTGCACCGTGTGATTTTGGCGACCACCTTAATGAAGCACTAAGGGACATATTTGTCATCGGAATCGGCCACGAGGGCCTCCTATACAAATTGCGCTCTGCGGACATCACAGTCATCCTGCAGAAAGCAATTCAAGTGAGCTAGGCCGACATGATTTCGGCTGGCGACTCCAGGCGACTACAGTGCACCAAATGGCTACTTCTAAAGGCAGAAATGCTGACCCGAGTCCCGCAACCCTGAGTCTGCCACATGTGGCAAACCGGATGGCCCCGTGCTGGCACTGTGGAGGAAACCACAGGGCCCACCAGTGCCGCTATAAAGACTATACATGCAAAGGCTGCAAAGCGAAAGGGCACCTTCAGAGAATGTGCAGAAAAAGCTTTACTCACTGCGTCACCGAAGAGTTGGCTGATCACCGGGGCTCCGACACAAATGAAGGTGAAGCTGCTCAACCCCTGGAAGAAGAGTATGGAATTTATACCTGCTCCACCGAAAGTTCTCTGTGGACGATGAAAGTAGACATCGACGGAGTCCCAGTTTCAATGGAGATCGACACAGGGGCGGGCCAATTTGTGATGAGCCAAACGACCTTTGAAAAAATTTGGATAAATCCCGCCAATCGACCAAAACTGTCTCCTGTCCAAGTGAAGCTGCTCACCAACACCAAAGGTAAAATCTCAGTCGTTGGCAGCATGGACGTCCAGGTCTCCCAGAGCGGCGTGATGAACAAACTCCCCCTTTGGATTGTTGCCGGCGATGGTCCCATGCTGCTGGGAAGGAATTGGATGAACCAAATCGGTCGAAGTGGCAATGGCCTCCGCGCTCCAGCAATTGACATCCCACGCAGCCCTGAACATGGATCTATCGCTGCATCTAGAGATCCCACCATCCAGCTCGACTGCGCGGCGACGACTCCACAACACCGTGGCGAAATCTTCAGGACCAAAAGTCCAAACTTCACCTTCCGGGCCGGGGCAGGACTCCAAGAGGCGAACATCACCGAGAGAAGTGGATTTCCGACGTCCATGGCCGAACCTGAGGAAGTAAAAAGACCACCACAGTCTACCTGGAGGAGAGCCAGAAGATGGCGTCCGCACCACAAGGAGAAGAACCTACAATCAAAATGGCCACGACCAGACCACGAGGGGCAGCGTTGGAGGAGCGACACGTGGCACCGACCGGCGAATCAATTGGAAGGCTCCCTTAAAGGAGACCGGTAACCAAAAAAATTTAAAGGGACAGTTTCACCAAATAGATAACAAGGACTTTAAAGCTAAAAATGCAGTAAATGGGTGCAATGTAATGAGGAATTGACAATGTAATGAGGAATTGTGATGCTGGTGTAACTGATGTGAAAAATGAAATGAATGCCTATGTAAGTAAGGGTAAGAACAAGCTTGTAAGGTCTAATGATTATGATAGTAAATTCAAAATGTCTAATGTAACTATGTATGGGGAGACCATAATACAAGAAAGTGATGTAAATGCTGCAATAACAATGTAAGGTCAATAATGTTGACTCAACTATGTATGATAGGAGCCAAGGTGTCATGTATACAGGTAGGAGACTGTTAAAGGACACTGGGTTCTACAGGGACAATGTAAATGCTAGAGGAATCCTCCCGTGGGAGACCCCTTGGTCCAGCGGGCTACCTGACCATGCAGCCTGGAACTTTGGAACAAATGTGATGCCCCAGGAAGGATTCACACACACCCAGTGGGAGCAGACCCACTATAGGGACAGTGGTCAATGGGCAGAACAGCCAACACCACTGGCACACTGCCCCAGACCAGCCCTACACCCCTGGCCACCAGGGCCAGCACCAGGAGCGAGAGGCCAGTACCCTCCAGCTTTCCTGGCAAACCCTGGGATGACCAGACCCTCATCCCAAATGGAGGACAAGGAGCCCACACAGTCCTGTAGCCCTGCCTACCACTACACACTCACCCACACCACAGAGTATGGACCCTTCCCACTGCTGTACTTCCTACCCCAATGAGGGATCCCACAGCAGTGACACCCACATAATCTGTGTGTGAGGGGGGGAGGGGGGGGAAATGTATGAGGCCAGCTTCAAGTACAGGGATCACACCTGGCACCCACCCAACCCTCACCACAATCTCCCATAGCCCACTACTGATCACCTCCCCAAGTCATGACAATAAGGACTTGAAAAATGCTTAGGGGGGAGTGTAGTTATGTATGTATTCTTGTATTGTTAGATGATGTCTGTAACACTGAATGTACCTTTACACTGTACACACCTTACCTGTACACCAGCGGGTGCTGCTGCTGAAGACTTAAGGGTTACCTGCACACTGCAGGTAACCCAGTATAAAAGGGAGCTCACAGCTTGGTGTCCTCACTCGAGGAGGTGCAAATAAAGGACTACAGTCTACACAGTTTAAGTACCATCCCTCTGCCTCGTGGAGTCATTACCAAGGTGCCTACATACATAATACTGCCCTTGTCCTTCCAGGTGGTAGAGGTTGCGGGTTTGGGAGGTGCTGCCGAAGAAGCCTTGGTGAATTGCTGCAGTGCATCTTGTAGATGGCACACACTGCAGCCACGGTGTGCCAGTAGTGCAGGGAGTGAATGTTTAAGGTGGTAGATGGGGTGCCATCAAGCAGGCTGCTTTATCCTGGGTGGGGCTGAGCTTCCTGAGTGTTGTTGGAGTTGCTCATCCAGGAAAGTGAAGAGTATTTCACTTTTATGAGATTCCAGCCACACGGCATAACTAAAACCGCCTTTTTCCACCTCAGTACTTTTGCCCGCCTCTGCCCCTACCTCAGCTCTTCTATTGCTGAAACCCTCATTCATGTCTTTGTTACCTCTAGACTTGACTACTCCTACTCAGTCCTGGCAGGCCTTGCACATTCCACATTACATAAAGTTATAGTCATCCAAAACTCAGCAGCCCATGTACTAACCTGCACCAAGTCAAAAGCACCCATCACCCCTGTGCTTTCTGACCTATATTGGCTCCCAGTTAAACAATGCCTCAATTTCAAAATTCTCATCTTTGTTTGCAAATCACTCCATGGACTTGCCCCTCCCTATCTCTGTAATCTTTTTCAGCTTCACAATCCCACAAGATGTCTGCGCTCCTCAAATTCTGGCCTCTTGAATATCCCTCATTATAACTGCTCAACCATCGGTGGATGTGCCTTCAGCTGCCTGGGCCTTAAGCTCTATGCCTCGCTACCTCTCTTTCCTCTTTTAAGACGCTCACTAAAACCTACCTCTTTAAACAAGCTTTTGATCATCTGCCTTAATTTCTTCTGTGGCTTGGTGTTACATTTATCTGTTTGTCTGTAACACTGTTTTACTACAGTAAAGGTGCTATATAAATAAAAGTTATTATTGTTATTATTATTCCATCACACTCCTGAGTTGTGCCTAACTGATGATGGAAAGGCTTTGGGGAGTCAGGAGGTGAGACACTCACCGCAGAATACCCAGCTTCTGACCTGCTCTTGTGGCCACAGTATTTATGTGGCTCGCCCAGTTAAGTTTCTGGTCAATGGTGACCCCCAGGATGTTAAAAGTGGGGGATTTGGCGATGGTAATGCCGTTAAATGTCATGGGGCAGTGGTTAGACTTTCACTTGTTGGAGATGGTCATTGCCTGGCACTTGTTTGGCGCAAATGTTACTTGCCACTTATCAGCCCAAGCCTGAATGTCATTCAGGTCTTGCTGCATGCGGGCATGGACTGCTTCATTATCTGAGGAGTTGCGAAAGGAACAGAACACTATGCAGCCATCAGTGAACATCCCTACTTCTGACCTATGATGGAGGGAACGTCATTGATGAAGTAGCTGAAGATGGTTGGGCCAAGGACACTGCCCTGAGGAATTCCTGCAGCAATGTCCTAGGGCTGAGATGATTGACCTCCAACAACCATAACCATCTTCTTTTGTGTTAGTATTACTCCAGCCAGTGGAGAGTTTTCCCCCTGATTCCCATTGACTTCAATTTTACTAGGGCTCCTTGATGCCACACTCTGTCAAATGTTGCCTTGATGTCAAGGGCAGTCACTCTGGAATTTAACTATTTTGTCCGTGTTTGGACCAATGCTCTATTGAAGTCTGGAGCCGAGTGGTCCTGGTGGAACTCAAACTGAGCATCGGTGAGCAGGTTATTGGTGAGTAAATGTCGTTGATGGTGGGGAACTCAGGAGGAGACCAATATGGATCATCCACTCGGCACTTCTGGCTGAAGATGGTTGCAAACGCTTCAGCCTTGTCGTTTGCACTTGCGTGCTAGGCTCCGCCATCATTGAAGATGGGGATATTCATGGACCCTCCTCCCATTGTTGTTTGATTGTGTACCACTATTCATGACTGAATGTGGCGGGACTGCAGAGCTTTGATCTGATCCATTAATTGTGGGATCGCTGTCTATGCTTAGGAAGAAGTTATAACTCCCTATACGTTATTTAATAGTTAAAAGTAGTGAGTGGGCTGATCATACAGTAATTAAAAAAAACTTACTGAGATAAATCCGTACAAGCCAGTGAACTCGCCCAACAGAAAATGTTAAAGAAAGAAAGACTTACATTTATATAGTGCCCTTCACGGCCATCAGACGTCTCAAAGGGATAGACAAGATAGAGGCAGAGAGGTTGTTTCCACTGGTCGGGGAGACTTGAACTAGGGGGCACAGCCTCAAAATACGGGGGAGCCAATTTAAAACCAAGTTGAGAAGGAATTTCTTCTCCCAGAGGGTTGTGAATCTGTGGAATTCTCTGCCCAAGGAAGCAGTTGAGGCTAGCTCATTGAATGTATTCAAATCACAGATAAATAGATTTTTAACCAATAAGGGAATTAAGGGTTACGGGGAGCGGGCGGGTAAGTGGAACTGAGTCCATGGCCAGATCAGCCATGATCTTGTTGAATGGCGGTGCAGGCTCGAGGGGCTAGATGGCCTACTCTTGTTCCTAATTCTTATGTTCTTATGTTCTAAAGCACTTCACAGCCAATGAAATACTTTTGGAGTGTAGTCACTTTTGTAATGTGTAGTTAGAACTACACATGCAGTTCCAAATCATCTCAATGCACAGGGGAGTAGGAGAGACTACTTATTAGTAATGGGACAAACCAACTCGCGGACCCCTGAAAACTTCCCGTGGACCCTAAGGTGTCCGTGGACGACCCCCCGCCCCCCCGCAAAACTTGGCCTGACCTAACCCACGTGTCCCAGATCAGCCAATCACCAGCTGACATAACGAAGATTAATAAAGTAGGAAAAACCTTCACAGTTGAATCACGAGTCAGGATAAATTTTCATTAAAAATTGCATGTCTAGCGATTCATTCATGAGAGTTGGCATTACTGTTGAATCTACCTGCAAAATATAAAGGCTTCCAATCATAATTCTTTAATTGTTTAGTGTGGAGTGGATGATTCACCTCGGTCTCCTATAATGATTTTTATTTGCAGGACATAAACCTTTTTGATAGGATTCAATGAATTGCCATTGAAAGTGGCTGACACACAGGTGCAGTACTGAAGGAGTGCTGCATTGTTGGAGGTGCTGTCTTTCAGATGAGATGTTAAACTAAGGTGCTTTCTCTGGTGAACGTAAAAAATTCCCATGGTGCTATTCCAAGAAGAGAAGGGGAATTCTTCCCATGCCGGTAAATTGGCTGCTGTATTCCCTACATTACAACAAGCATTACGCTTCAAAAGTACTTTGTTGGCTGTGAAGCACTTTAGCACATCCTGAGGAAATGATGGGCAAATATTTGGGCATTGTGACTACTTGCACTGTGTTTTTTCTGCGCCTGCATCCTCTGGATTCTGCCTCCGACACCTTCCGTGCATGCACAGACTCCTCAGACCAGAACCGGAAGTGGGGCCCAAAAGGAAAGTGGGGCCCCGCAATTGATCACATTGTTCCGCTGATCTTCTGACCGCATTGACCAAGCACTTCGGCTGGGGGAGGCATGCACTCGGGCTGGGGTCAGGGACTTGGGAGGCTTTTGCTGGGTTTGTGGAGTTCTATCCTCTCTGTGATTGCTTGCAGGGGAGTTCTGAAGTCAGAATGGCTTGAATTACACTTTGCAAAGTAATTCAGAAACTTGGGCTGGGCGGTTCCAATTACACATTGGGTGTGGCTGATCCTCCAAGGGGACCAATCAGCATTCAGGTCATGTGATAATGGAGAGCCAATCAGACCATTTTCACAGTGCAAATAACTGCATCCATAATTGGGTGTCAGCCGTGACTCAGTTGATAGTTCTCTCACCTCTGAATCAGAAGGTTGTGGGTTCAAACCTCACTGCAGAGACCTGAGCACAAAGTCGAGGGTGACACTGGGCTGCAGCACTGAGGAGAGTGCTGTAATGTCGGAGCTGTCATCTTTCAGATGAGATGTTAAACCATGGCACTGTTTGAAGAAGAGCTGCAGAGTTCTCACCGGTTTCCTGGCCAATGTTTATCTCTCGACCAACATCATTAAAACAGATTATCTGATCATTGTCACAGTGCTGTTTGTGTGATCTTGCTGTGTGCAAATTGGCTGCCAAATTTTCTACATTGATGTTATGTATGTAAACATTGTAACTGTGTAAGACTTGTCACCAGAGGGCACAACTATTGGAGGCCCAAGGGTCACCTGCACACCTCGTGCAAGGGAGTATAAAAAGTTGTCTGCCATGCTGCTTAGGCACTCTGGAATTATATAAAAGAGACTAAGGTCACGTCAGTTTTAGCTCACAGTACTCAGTTTTGTGGAGTTCTTCCATACTTAACAATTGGCGACGAGTAACAGATTACGACCTTTCACGCGGTCATGGCTGCCATTGGTATTTTAGAGAGATTTGTCGAGGGTGATGATTGGGAATCCTTCATTGAGCGTTTCGACCAGTACTTCGTGGCCAACGAACTGGATGGTGATGATAAAGCAATCAAGCGCAGGGCGATTCTCCTCACCGTGTATCGGTCCACAATATACGGCTTCATCAAGAATCTGCTAGCACCGGAGAAACCAGCGGAAATGACATATACAGAGCTGTGTACATTGGTTCGGAACCACCTCAAGCCGAAGGAGAGCGTCTTAATGGCCAGGTATTGCTTCTACATGCACCACCGCTCTGAGGGCCAGGATGTGGCGAGTTATGTCGTCGACCTGAGACGCCTTGCGGGAACGTGCGAATTTGCTGCATTTTGGGGGGAAATGCTGCGGGACATTTTTGTGTTTGGCATCGGCCACAAGGTCATTCTTCACGAGCTGCTGTCCACCGAATCCCTAGACCTGAGCAAGGCCATCACTGATGTGTATGGAGAAAGAGTCAGATTGAACACTGTGAGCTCAAAGTAAAGTGTGACCTTAGTCTTTTATTGCAGGTCTCCAGAGTGCCTCTCCAACCTGTGAAGCCTCCTTAAATACCTATGCTCCCAAGGGATTATGGGATCCCTTGGGACTCCAGGGGATGAGCCCTCTGGTGGCTGCAAAGAGTAAATAGAGTAATACAAGTTTACATAATAACAACACTCCCCCCCCACCGCCCCCCCCGCCAAAGTCAATAGTGTAACTATTTACAATGTGAGTTGATATGGGGTCCTTCTTGCCCTGGTTGATCGTCTTGGTGTGAAAGCTGGTGTTGTTGAATCCTTTATTGGGCCCTCGCTGGGCTGCTGTGCAGCTGGCCTTGCTGGGCTGCCTGGTGTGTTGGGCCTTGCTAGGTTGCTGTGGATAATGGGTTCTGTTTCATGGTCAACCGTGGTGCCGTTTGCCACTGGTGTGTATGTTGGGGGAACAAAGAAGGTAGGGTCCAAGGTGGGTTGCTCAGGATAGTCTGTGAATCTGATTTTGATTTGGTCCAAGTGTTCCGGTGAATGAGTCCATTTGAAAGTTTGACCCAAAACACCTTGCTCTCCTCTTTGCCGGGAAGCCACTTGGGACCTTGTCCATAATTTAATACAAATAATCATTGATTTCAATCTTGCGTGACACATTTGCGCTATCATGGTATGCACTTTGTTGAAGCCGCCTGCTCTCTACCTGTTCATGTAGATCAGGGTGAACTTACGAGAGCCTTGTCTTAAGTGTTCTTTTCATGAGCAGTTCAGCAGGTGGGATCCCAGTGAGTGAGTGGGGTCTCGTGCGGTAGCTAAGCAGGACTCGGGATAGGCGAGTCTGCAGTGAGCCTTCAGTTACCCTCTTCAAGCCTTGCTTGATGATTTGCATTGCTATGTCTGCCTAACCATTGGACGCTGGTTTAAACAGGGCAGATGTGACATGTTTGATCCCGTTACAAGTCATGAATTCTTTGAACTCAGCACTGGTAAAACATGGCCCGTTGTCGCTCACCAGGACATCGGGTAGGCCGTGTGTGGCAAACATAGCCCGCAGGCTGTCAGTAGTGGCTGCGGACATTCTGGTCGACATTATCTCACATTCAATCCACTTGGAGTACACATCTACAACCACGAGGAACATTTTTCCCAAGAACGCACCTGCATAGTCGACGTGTACCCTAGCCCACGGTTTGGAGGGCCAAGACCATTAACTTAGCAGCGCCTCCCTGGGTACATTGCTAAACTGTGAGCATGTATTACATCTGTGAACGCAGGACTCTAAGTCCGCATCAATACCGGGCTACCACACGTGGGATCTGGCTATTACTTTCATCATTACGATGCCTGGGTGGGTACTGTGGAGGTCATTGATGAAGGTGTCTTTGCCCTTCTTGGGGACCACTACTCGATTGCCCCACAGAGGGCAGTCTGCCTGTATAGACATTTCATCTTTGCGCCGCTGGAACGGCTTTATCTCTTCCTGCATTTCCACTGGACACTGGACCAGCTCCCGTGAAGCGCACAGCTTTAGACTAGAGATAATAAGGGGTCCTGGCTTGTCCATGTTTTGATCTGCTGGGCAGTGACGGGTGATTGCTCACTCTCAAATGCTTCCATAACCATGGCTAGATCTGTGAGCTGCGCCATTTCCACCCCCGTGGTGGGCAATGGCAGCCTACTGAGAGCATCGGGCAGTTGCCTGGCCTGTGGCGGATGGCGTAGTTGTATGCGGACAACGTGAGCGCCCATCTCTGGATGCAGACCGATGCGTTGGTATTTATCCCTTTACTCTCAGAGAACAGGGATATAAATGGCTTCTGGTCAGTTTCCAATTCGAATTTTAGCCCAAACAGGTATTGATGCATTTTCTTTACCCCATAGACACATGCTAACGTTTCTTTCTCAATCATGCTGTCGGCTCTCTCAGCCTCAGACAGACTCCTGGATGCAAAGGCACCGGTTGCAGTTTCACGAAATCATTAGCTTGTTGCAATACACACCTGATGCCACATGACGACCCATCACATGCTCGTACCAAACGCTTACATGGATCATACAACACAAGCAATTTGTTTGAGCATAACAATTTTATCACTTTTACAAAGGCATTTTCTTGGCTTTTGCCCCAAATCCATTTGTCCCCTTTTTATAGTAAGACATGCAGTGATTCTAGCAATGTGCTGAGACCCGGTAAGAAGTTACCAAAGTAGTTCAGGAGTCCCGGAAACGACCGCAGCTCCGCCACGTTCTGTGGCCTCGGTGCATTCTCGATTGCCTCCGTATTCGCGTTGGTGGGCCTGATGCCGTCCGTCGCAATCCTCCTTCCCAGGAACTCCACTACGGGCGCCAAGAAAATGCATTTCAAGCGTTTTAACCTGAGCCCCACGCAATTGAGTCGACTAAGATGCTCGACTATGTTCCGACCTGCGACCAAGATGTCATCCTGGAAGATCACGGTGTGTGGGACCGACTTCAGTAAATTTTCCATGTTTCTCTGGAATATTGCCGCCGCCGATCGGATTCCAAACGGGCATCTGTTATAAACAAAAAGACCTTTGTGCGTGTTGATGCAGGTGAGGGCCTTCGATGATTCCTCCAGTTCCTGCGTCATGTAGGCTGAAGTCAAATCCAGCTTAGTGAACGTCTTTCCTCCCGCCAGCATTGCAAAGAGGTCGTCGGCCTTTGGTAGTGTGTATTGGTCCTGCAGGGAGAAACGATTGATAATTACTTTGTAGTCGCCACAGATTCTGACGGTGCCGTCTCCCTTGAGGACTGGGATGATAGGACTGGCCCACTCGTTGAACTCGATTGGGGTAATGATGCCCTCTCTTTGCAGCCGATCTAGCTCGATCGCTACCCTTTCTCTCATCATGTATGGTACTGCTCTCGCCTTGTGATGGATGGGAATTAGGTGGATCTGCACTTTTGCTCCTTGGAATTTCCCGATGCCTGGTTCGAACAGCAAAGGATGTTTGTTTAAGACCTGGGCACACGAAGTGGCGTCAGCGGGCGATAGCGCTTGGATGTTGTCCCAGTTCCAGCGTATCTTTCCCAGCCAGCTCCTGGTGAGCAGCGTGGGATCATCGCCCGGTACCACCCAGAGTGGTAGCTTGTGCACCGCTCCATTGTAGGAGACCTTTACGGTAGCACTGCCGATTACAGGTATCAGTTCTTTCGTGTAAGTTCTTAGTTTCATGCGAACTGGAGTTAAGACTGGCCTTTAGGCCTTGTTGCACCACAACCTTTCGAAAGTCTTTTTGCCCATGGTGGAGTGGCTCGTGCCCGTGTCCAGCTCCATTGACATCGGGAGTCCATTTAGTTCAACATTCAGCATTATCGGAGGACAATTCGTGCTGAATGTGTGCACCCCATGTACCTCTGCCTCCTCGATCTGAGGCTTTGGTTTGTAGTGATCCTCCGTGGATCTGTCCTCCTCTGCAACATGGTGGTTTGCAGGTTTAACAGGCTTTACAGCTCGCCTGCACACTCGTTGGAGGTGTCCCATTGTTCCACAGCCTTGCAAACATAGTCTTTGAATCAGCATGAATGGAAACGATGATCACCCCTGCAGTGCCAGCAAGGTGTTAATGGCCTTACATTCATCACCCTTGATGGTGGACTCTGAGACATCTGCGGACGTGTAGCTGCAGGTATTTGTGACCTGCCCTGTACGTTACGATTCGAAAACAACATCACTTTGTGCACAGTACTTGTAGCAGCACTTGTTTGCTGAGAGATTTGCTTAGTATTGTCACTGGTGGCAATGAACACCT
Source organism: Pristiophorus japonicus (assembly GCF_044704955.1). NCBI lineage: Eukaryota > Metazoa > Chordata > Chondrichthyes > Pristiophoridae > Pristiophorus > Pristiophorus japonicus. The sequence goes on along the minus strand of NC_091989.1, from coordinate 61,411,895 downwards.
GGGCTATCGCTATGGCCTTACTCCAGGTTGGGGTCTCTACAGTCCAAAGTTTGCGAAGTATGGTTTCGTGGCTAATGCCAAGTACGCAAAAGTTTCTGAGCATGTGTTCCAAATGTCCTTCAATTTCGCAATGTCCTGCAAGGCGTCTTAGCTCAGCAACATAACTCGCCATTTCCTGGCCTTTAGACCTTTTGTAGATGTAGAACTGGTACCTCACCAGCAGAACGCTTTCCTTCGGATTCAAATGCTGTCGGACCAGTGTGCACAAATCGTCGTACGATTTCTCCGTGGGTTTCGCTGGAGAGAGCAGATTATTCATGAGGCCATATGTTGGTGCCCCACAGATGGTGAGGAGGATCGGCCTTCATTTGGCAGCGTTCTCTTCCCCATCTAGCTCGTTGGCCACGAAGTAGTGGTCGAGTAGCTCCACAAAAATTTCCCGATCATCTCCCTCCGAGAATTTCTCCAGGATGCCCACTGTTCTCTGCATCTTTGGGTTCGCTATCTGTATCTCATCGCCAGTTGTTGTGTATGGAGAAAAAGTCAGACTGAACACTGTGAGCTCAAAGTAAAGTGTGACCTTAGTCTTTTATTGCAGGTCTCCAGAGTGCCTCTCCAACCTGTGAACCCTCCTTAAATACCTGTGATCCCAAGGGATTATGGGATTCCTTGGGATTTCAGGGGATGAGCCCTCTGGTGGCTCTACAGAGTAAATACAAGTTTACATATATAACAATCACGATAGCCCAGACATTCATATCCACGAGAGATAATACCAGACAGATATCTTCCCAGCATCGAAGCTCACCGGCAAGTACTGTGCATAAAATAACGTCGCTAGCAGGCAGAACTGCATATGGCAGGGTCTACACGTCTGCAGCTGCAAGACCTAGGATGACTCAGAGTCCGCCATCGGGTCTGAATGAAAATCCATTAGCACCATGTTGGCGCTGCGGGGGTAATCATCGAACCCATCAATGTCGATTCAAGCACTATGTGTGCAAAACAATGGGGCACCTCCAGCGAATGTGCAAAAGTGCTGCGACTCACCATGTGGCAGAGTCGGCAGAGGATGATCGATCTGGCGCGGATCATGCAAAACAAACAAGAGAGGCAACTCAACCCGAGGAAGAAGTGTATGGGGTACACACCTTCATCACCAAGAGCCCTCCTATTATGCTGAAAGTCAAATTGAACGGTATTCCGGTGTCAATGGAGTTGGACACGGGGGCGAGTCAGTCAATTATGAGCCGGAAGGCTTTTGAGAAACTGTGGGGCAACAAGGCACAAAGGCCTAAACTGAGCCCAATTTAGATAAAGCTGCGCACCGACACAAAAGAGCTCATATCAGTCATTGGCAGTGCGGCACTTAAGGTATCGTACGCTGGAGCTATGCATGAGTTATCACTGTGGATTGTACCAGGCTATGGCCCAACGCTATTCGGCAGAAGCTGGCTGGAAAAGATTCGATGGAACTGCGACAACATCAAAGCACTATCTTCAGTGGATGATGCCTCGTGCACTCAAGTGCTGAGCAAGTTTCCATCGCTATTTGAACCAGGCATCGGCAACTTCAGTAGTACAAACAGTAGTAGTGATGTTGGGGAGGGCATCAAACAGGAAATTAGGGGTGCATGCAATAAATGGGTGACTTTAATATGCACAGAGATTGGGCTAACCAAATTGGAAGCAATACGGTGGAGGAGGATTTCCTGGAGTGCATAAGGGATGGTTTTCTAGACCAATATGTCGAGGAACCAACTCGGGGGGAGGCCATCTTCGACTGGGTGTTGTGTAATGAGAGAGGATTAATTAGCAATCTCGTTGTGCGAGGCCCCTTGGGGAAGAGTGACCATAATATGGTGGAATTCTGCATTAGGATGGAGAATGAAACAGTTAATTCAGAGACCATGGTCCAGAACTTAAAGAAGGATAACTTTGAAGGTATGAGGCGTGAATTGGCTAGGATAGATTGGCGAATAATACTTAAGGGGTTGACTGTGGATGGGCAATGGCAGACATTTAGAGACCGCATGGATGAACTACAACAATTGTACATTCCTGTCTGGCGTAAAAATAAAAAAGGGAAGGTGGCTCAACCGTGGCTATCAAGGGAAATCAGGGATAGTATTAAAGCCAAGGAAGTGGCATACAAATTGGCCAGAAATAGCAGCGAACCCGGGGACTGGGAGAAATTTAGAACTCAGCAGAGGAGGACAAAGGGTTTGATTAGGGCAGGGAAAATGGAGTACGAGAAGAAGCTTGCAGGGAACATTAAGACGGATTGCAAAAGTTTCTATAGATATGTAAAGAGAAAAAGGTTAGTAAAGACAAACGTAGGTCCCCTGCAGTCAGAATCAGGGGAAGTCATAACGGGGAACAAAGAAATAGCAGACCAATTGAACAAATACTTCGGTTCGGTATTCACTAAGGAGGACACAAACAACCTTCCGGATATAAAAGGGGTCAGAGGGTCTAGTAAGGAGGAGGAACTGAGGGAAATCCTTATTAGTCGGGAAATTGTGTTGGGGAAATTGATGGGATTGAAGGCCGATAAATCCCCAGGACTTGATGGACTGCATCCCAGAGTACTTAAGGAGGTGGCCTTGGAAATAGTGGATGCATTGACAGTCATTTTCCAACATTCCATTGACTCTGGATCAGTTCCTATGGAGTGGAGGGTAGCCAATGTAATCCCACTTTTTTAAAAAGGAGGGAGAGAGAAAGCAGGGAATTATAGACCGGTCAGCCTGACCTCAGTAGTGGGTAAAATGATGGAATCAATTATTAAGGATGTCATAGCAGCGCATTTGGAAAGAGGTGACATGATAGGTCCAAGTCAGCATGGATTTGTGAAAGGGAAATCATGCTTGACAAATCTTCTGGAATTTTTTGAGGATGTTTTTTGACTCACTCCAAGGCACGAGATGGCACCTGAATTGTTTCAAAGATAAACAGACATTGATCAATGGGTCAAAGAGAATTTCAAACAAGAGGTCAGCAGCTTGAAGAACCTGAAGGAGACGAAAGATCAAGACAAAATGATAAGGAAAACTAAACTTTTTCTTCAGAATGCCTCAGGGGAAAGAGGAAAAATAAATACGTCACAATTCTAACGATTATTTGATGTGGGTTTTTTTGCCAGGACTACTTATTCTGTATGTCTTGAAACAATCCTGTGGGCTGGCTAAAGCAATAGGATTATTACAGAAGACAGTAATAATGACAGGCCGACGGTAAGCCACATCTTCAGCTTCAGCACATGCTAAATGTCGTTCCCTGGGCAAAGAAGAGAAGGCCCCCTTGTGGTCTCATTAAATTCAAAATCAAACACGAGGATGACTTATCCTCTACTACCTGCTGCCTTCCTAGTCTGAACATCACGATAGTGCTAAACAAGTGTAAGTTGTTGTAATGGTTCATCTCTGGAGTTCTAATGTGAAACTTGTGCAGGAAGCAAATTAATTTATTTAACCCACACTTAGAGTATATCATTATCCTGATACAAAATGATTAACACAATCTGGATACCAAGTTTAGGGCTGGGCCTGAGAGCACAAATTATTTTGCATCCTCAATAAATGTTATTTTGATACTCCAGAAATGAATCATTAATCAGAAAAAATAATTGGAAAGTGTGAAGTCCTTACACAATACCACAAATCCACACGAGGCACATTCTATGGACAAGGTCACACCATGACCTGAACCTTTACTCACAGGACCAAGAAGTGATGACCCTGCGTGGAACCTCCCTTTATATATGGCACCTCCCTTGACATTGGAACCGGTTCTGGGGGAGGTGGGACCAGTACAAACCGGACGGTCTGCACCTGGGCAGGACCGGAACCAATGTCCGAGGGGGAGTGTTTGCTAGTGCTGTTTGGGAGGAGTTAAACTAATATGGCAGGGGGATGGGAACCTATACAGGGAGAAAGAGAGGAATAAAATGGAGCCAGAAACAAAAGATAGAAAGGAGAATAGTAAAGGTGGAAGGCAGAGAAACCCAAGGCAAAAAACAAAAAGGGCCAATTTACAGCAGAATTCTAAAGGGTCAAAGTGTGTTAAAATGACAAGCCTGAAGGCTCTGTGCCTCAATGCGAGGAATATTCGGAATAAGGTGGACGAACTAACTGCGCAGATAGTGTATGATGTGATTGGCATCACGGAGACATGGCTCCAGGGTGACCAAGGCTGGAAATTCAACATCCAGGGGTATTCAGCATTTAGGAAGGATAGGCAGAGAGTAAAAGGAGGCGGGGTGGCGTTACTGGTTAAAGAGGAAATTAATGCAATGATAAGGAAGGACATTGGTTTAGATGATGTGGAATCGGTATGGGTGGAGTTACGGAATACCAAAGGGCAGAAAACGCTGGTGGGAGTTGTGTACAGGCCACAAAACAGTTGTAGTGAGGCTGGGGACAGCATCAAACAAGAAATAAGGGATGTGTGCAATAAAGGTACAGCAGTAATCGTGGGTGACTTTAATCTACATATTGATTGGGCTAACCTAACTGGTAGCAATGCGGTGGAGGAGGATTTCCTGGAGTGCATTAGGGATGGTTTTCTCGACCAATATGTCGAGGAACCAACCAGAGAGCTGGCCATCCAAGACTGGGTGATGTGTAATGAGAAGGGACTAATTAGCAATCTTGTGCGAGGCCCCTTGGGGAAGAGTGACCATAATGTGGTAGAATTCTTTATTAAGATGGAGAGTGACAAAGTTAATTCAGAAACTAGGGTCCTGAACTTAAGGAAAGGTAACGTTGATGGTATGAGGCGCGAATTGGCTAGATTAGACTGGCAAATGATACTTAAAGGGTTGACGATGGATCGGCAATGGCAAACCTTTGAAGATCATATGGATGAACTTCAGCAATTGTACATCCCTGTCTGGAGTAAAAATAAAACGGGGAAGGTGGCTCAACCGTGGCTAACAAGAGAAATTAAGGATAGTGTTAAATCCAAGGAAGAAGCATACAAATTAGCCACAAAAAGTAGCAAGCCGGAGGACTGGGAGAAATTTAGAATACAGCAGAGGAGGACAAAGGGTTTAAGTAAGAAGGGGAAAATAGAGTACGAGAGGAAGCTTGCCGGAAACATAAAAAATGACTGCAAAAGCTTGTATAGATATGTGAGGAGAAAAAGATTAGTGAAGACAAATGTTGGTCTCTTGCAGTCGGATTCAGGTGAATTTATAATGGGGAACAAAGAAATGGCAGACCAATTGAACAAGTACTTTGGTTCTGTCTTCACAAAGGAAGCCACAAATAACCTTTCCGATGTACTCGGAGTCCGAAGGTCCAGTGAGAAGGAGAAACTGAAGGATATCCTTATTAGGCGGGAAATTGTGTTAAGGAAATTGATGGGATTGAAGGCCGATAAATCCCCAGGGCCTGATTGTCTACATCCCAGAGTACTTAAGGAAGTGGCCCGAGAAATAGTGGATGCATTGGTGATAATTTTCCAGCAGACTATCGACTCTGGATCAGTTCCTCTGGACTCGAGGGTTGCTAATGTAACACCACTTTTTTAAAAAGGAGGGAGAGAGAAAACAGGTAATTATAGACCAGTTAGCGTGACATCAGTAGTGGGGAAAATGTTGGAATCAATCATTAAGGATGAAATACCAGCACATTTGGAAAGCAGTGATTGGGTAGGTCCAAGTCAGCATGGATTTATGAAGGGGAAATCATGCTTGACAAATCTTCTGGAATTTTTTGAGGATGTAACTAGTACAGTAGACAGGGGAGAACCAGTGGATGTGGTGTATTTGGACTTTCAAAAGGCTTTTGACAAGGTCCCACACAAGAGATTGGTATGCAAAATGAAAGCACATTGTATTGGGGATAATGTACTGACATGGATAGAGAACTGGTTGGCAGTCAGGAAGCAGAGAGTCGGAATTAACGGGTCCTTTTCAGAATGGCAGGCAGTGACTAGTGGAGTGCCGCAGGGCTCAGTGCTGGGACCCCAGCTCTTTACAATATATATTAATGATTTGGATGATGGAATTGAGTGTAATATCTCCAAGTTTGCAGATGACACTAAACTGGGTGGCGGTGTGAACTGTGAGGAGGACGCTAAGAGGCTGCAGGTTAGGCGAGTGGGCAAATACATGGCAGATGCAGTATAATGTGGATAAGTGTGAGTTATCCACTTTGGGGGCAAAAACACAAAGGCAGAATATTATCTGAATGACGGCAGATTAGGAAAAGGGGAGGTGCAGCGAGACCTGGGTGTCATGATTCATCAGTTATTGAAGGTTGGCTTGTAGGTACAGCAGGCGATGAAGAAGGCAAATGGTATGTTAGCCTTCATAGCCAGGGGATTTGAGTATAGGAGCAGGGAAGTCTTATTGAGTACAGGACCTTGGTGAGGCCCCACCTGGAATATTGTGTTCAGTTTTGGTCTCCTAATCTGAGGAAGGATGTTCTTGCTATTGAGGGAGTGCAGCGGAGGTTCACCAGATTGATTCCTGGGATGGCAGGACTGATATATGAGGAGAGACTAGATCGACTGGGCCTGTATTCACTGGAATTTAGAAGGATGAGAGGGGATCTCATAGAAACATATAAAATTCTGACGGGACGGAACAGGTTAGATGCAGGAAGAATGTTCCCGATGTTGGGGTAGTCCAGAACCAGAGGACATGGTCTTAGGATAAGGGGTAAGCCATTTAGGACTGAGATGAGGAGGAACTTCTTCACTCAGAGAGTTGTTATCCTATGGAATTCCCTACCACAGAGAGTTGTTGATGCCAGTTCATTGGATATATTCAAGAGGGAGTTAGATATGGTCCTTGCGGCTGAAGGGATCAAGGGGTATGGAGAGAAAGCAGGAACGGGGTACTGAAGGAATGATCAGCTATGATCTTATTGATTGGTGGTGCAGGCTCGAAGGGTCGGATGGCCTACTCATGCACCTATTTTCAATGTTTCTATGTTTCTATATACCTGGATGACCAGGTGAGGAGTGTCTCCCACAAGTTCACCCCCTGTGGTCAAGGTGTGCATTTATTACGTATATACAGTATCGCAGTGTTATTACATCAAGGTTACATACATGACATCACCTCTCCCTCAATATCTTATTGGGATCATAGGTTAAGTCTCTCGGGTGGTCTGCGCTCTCTCATGGAGCGCCGCAGTTGGGGCTCTGGTTGTTGAGCCTTGGTATGCGTGTCTGTCACCTGTGGTGATTCCGGCCTGTCCGGGCTGACCGCAGGGACTGTGCATGCTGCTGAAAGTTCTTGTTGCTCGTTCACTGGCGGTGGTGTGAATACCATCTCATGATCTTCCTCAGGTTCCTCAGTGTCCACGCTGAACCTTTTTTTTACTTGGTCCAGATGCTTGCGGCATATCTGCCCATTGTTAAGTTGAAGCACTATGACCCTATTACACTCTTTGTCTATTACCGTACACTCAAGCCATTTGGGCCCCAAAGCATGATTGAGAACAAATACAGGGTCATCAATTTCTATACATCTCCCCCTTGAATTTCGGTCATGGTACTCATTTTGGGACTGGCGCTTGCCCTCAACAATGTGGGACAGGACTGGATGAATGAGGGACAGCCGAGTTTTGAGTGTTCATTTCATGAGTAGCTCCGCGGGCGGGACCTCCGTGAGCGAGTGCGGTTGGGATCTATAGGCCAGCAGGAGGCGCGAAAGGCGGCATTGAAGGGAGGGTCCTTGAATCTGGAGCATGCCTTGTTTTATGATTTGGACCGCACGTTCCGCCTGGCCATTTGAGGCCGGCTTGAACGGTGCTGTCCTGACATGGGTACCGCCTTTACCCGACATGAACTCCCAGAATTCGTAGCTTGTGAAACATGGGCCATTATCGCTAACAAGGATGTCCGGAAAGCCGTGGGTCGCAAAGACTGCGTGCAGGCTTTCCACGGTGGTGTATGTCATGCACAAATTCAAAATGATGCACCCGATCCATTTCGAGTACGCATCAACCACAATGAGAATCATTTTTCCCATGAACAGGCCCGCGTAGTCTACGTGAATACGTGACCGTGACCTGGTGGGCCAGGGCCACGGGCTGAGCGGGGCCTCCCTGGGGGCATTACCTTGCTGGGCACACATCGTGCACCTGCGAACACAATGCTCCAGGTCTGAATCAATTCCCGGCCACCACACATGTGACCGGGCAATGGCCTTCATCAGCACGATGCGTGGGTGCTCGCTGTGGAGTTCTCTGATGAATGCTTCCCTGCCCCTCTGGGGCATGACTACTTGGCTGCCCCATAGTAAGCAGTCGGCTTGGATGGAGAGCTCAATATTCCGTCTGTGAAACCTTCTGACCTCCTCAGGGCATGCTCCGTGTGCAGGCGCCCAATCCCCAGTCAGGACACATTTCTTAATCAAGGATAGGAGCGGATCTCTGTTGGCCCAGATTTTGATCTGGTGGGCTGTGATGGGGGAGCCTGCTCTGTCAAAGGCATTGACAGCCATGACCATCTCAGCGCTTTGCTCCACTGCCCCCTCAGTGGTGGCCAGTGGAAGTCTGCTGAGTGCGTCAGCGCAGTTTTCGGTGCCAGGCCGGTGCCGAATGGTGTAGTCATACGCAGCGAACTTGAGAGCCCATCACTGTATGCGGGCTGATGCATTGGCATTGACAGCCTTGCTGTCTGACAGCAGGGATGTTAACGGCTTGTGGTCCGTTTCTAATTCGAATCTCCTGCCAAAATGGTACTGATGCATCTTTTTCACCCCATAGATACATACGAGTGCTTCCTCCTCAACCGTCCCATATCCCTGTTCAGCTTGAGAGAGCGACCTGGAGGTATAAGCCACAGGTTGTAGTTGGCCCTCAGCGTTCCCCTGCTACAACACACAACCAAGCCCATAGGACGATGCATCACATGTCAGAACCAATTTCTTACGGGGATCGTACAGGGTCAACAACTTATTTAAACAAAGAAGGTTCCGCGCCCGATTGAATGCCCATTCCTGACAGTCCCCGCAAAACCAATCGCAACCTTTACACAGGAGCACGTGTTGGGGCTCCAACAATGTGCTTAAGTTCGGCAGAAAGTTCCCAAAATAGTTCAAGAGTCCCAGAAATGACCGCAACTCCGATGTGTTGCAGGGCCTGGGCGCTCGTCAAATCGCTTCCGTTTTGGATTCGGCAGGCCGAATCCCGTCTGCAGCAACCCTCCTGCCCAGAAACTCGACCTCGGGAGCCAAAAACACACACTTAGACTTCTTAAGTCGCAGGTCTACCCGGTCCAGTCGACGTAGCACCTCCTCCAGGTTGTGGAGGTGTTCCTCGGTGTCACGACCGGTGATGAGGATGTCGTCCTGAAATACGATTGTTCCGGGAATGGATTTGAGCAGGCTTTCCATGTTTCTTTGAAAAATCGCAGCCGCTGATCGATTGCCAAACGGACACCTGTTGTAAACAAACAGTTCCTTGTATGTGATGATGGTGGTCAGTAGTTTAGATTCGTCGGCCAGTTCCTGTCATATATGCTGAAGTGAGGTCCAACTTGGTGAGCAGCTTGCCGCCTGCCAGCGTGGCAAAAAGATCCTCCGCTCTCGGGAGCGGGTATTGGTCTTGTAGGGACACCCAGTTGATAGTGGCTTTGTAGTCGCCACTGATCCTGACCGAGCCATCCGTTTTTAGGAAAGGAACGATGGGACTCGCCCAGTCGCTGAATTCAATGGGCGAGATGATGCCCTCTCTCAGCAACCGGTCCAACTCGCTCTCAATTTTCTCCCGCGTCACATACGGCACAGCTCTGGCTTTGTGGTGCACTGGTCTGGCGTCCGGGTGATGCGTATCACTACTTTGGTACCTTTGAACGTCCCAACACCAGGTTGAAATAGTGACTCAAATTGCTGTAGGACCTGTGAGCATGAACTTCGCTTCCCAGATGACATGGTATGCACATCCCCCCATTTCCAGTTCATCTCAGCTAACCAGCTCCTCCCCAACAGTGTGGGACCATATCCCGGGACAATCGCAGCTGGTTCACTGATCCATTGTATGTGACCGCCAACGTTGCACTGCCTAGCACTGGAATTATTTCTTTGATGTACGTCCGTAATTGCGTCTCAATGCGTTCTAGTTTGGGTCTGCTGGCTTTGAGTTGCCACAGCTTTTCGAATTGTTAAACACTCATGAGTGACTGGCTGGCCCCCGTGTCCAGCTCCATGTGTACAGGGATGCCGTTTAATAGGACTTTCATCATCATAGGTGGCGTTTTGGTATATGAGCTGTGAATGTTTGCCACATGAACCCGCTGAACTTCAGCGTCCATTGATTTGCCCCAAGCGTCATCCTGCCTCGCAGACGCCTCATCTGGTTCATCTGCCTGTATATTAGCCTGCTACAGGCTTTCTGCACATTCTGGCTAAATGGCCACTGAGGTTACAATTTCTGCAGATGAACTGTTGAAACCTGCAAGTCCTGGCAGCATGTCTGCCCCCACACCTCCAGCATGAAGTGAGATTTCCATTATTGTGAACAAAAGAGCTGTTACAAGGCATTCCTCGCTGATTGTCCCTTTGACTGCTCTTGAGCACCCTGTTAGTGGGTGTCAATGACCCCATCCCGGGACGCATTGTCCACTCGGGGGGGGCGTCAATGTCCGTTCAGCCTGCCATTGTCTCTGTTGGGGACTTACTCTTGGGTCTATTGCTGCCTGGGGTGTGTCGAACTGCCCTTGCTTGTCTGCGGGGCTCTGTGTCGCGTTTATGATGTTGACTCCCTGATCCATCGCCGCGTTGGAGGCAGAATTGCACGTGTATATTATCTTGGTTTCCTCCTCCCCCGCCATCAAAGTCTGAGCCATCAATGCCGCCGCTTCCAAGGTCAAGTCCTTGGTCTCAATTAGCTTTCTGAAAATCCCAGCATGACCAATGCCCTCAATAAAGAAATCCCTTAGCATCTTCCCACTGCAGGCGTCTGTGAACTTAGAGGCTGGCCAAGCGCCGGAGGTCCGCAACAAAATCCGGTATGCTCTGTCCTTCCCGACGTCAGTGGGTATAGAATCTGTGTCGGGCCATGTGTATGCTGCTCGCCAGTTTGAGGTGCTCACCGATTAGTTTGCTGAGCTCGTCAAAGGTTTTGTCCGCCGGCTTCTCGGGTGCTGGCAGGTCTTTCATGACCGCGTAAGTCTTAGGTCCACAGCTGGTCAGCAGATGAGCTCTTCGCTTGTCGGCCGCTGCGTCCCCCAGCCAGTCCTTACATAGAAACATAGAAACATAGAAAATAGGTGCAGGAGTAGGCCATTCGGCCCTTCGAGCCTACACCGCCATTCAATCATTCAATGAGTTCATGGCTGAACATGCAACTTCAGTACCCCATTCCTGCTTTCTCGCCATACCCCTTGATCCCCCTAGTAGTAAGGACTACATCTAACTCCTTTTTGAATATATTTAGTGAATTGGCCTCAACAATTCTGTGGTTTCTGTGGGAGAGAATTCCACAGGTTCACCACTTTCTGGGTGAAGAAGTTTCTCCTCATCTCGGTCCTAAATGACTTATCCCTTATCCTCAGACTGTGACCCCTGGTTCTGGACTTCCCCAACATTGGGAACATTCTTCCTGCATCTAATCTGTCTAAACCCATCAGAATTTTAAACGTTTCTATGAGATCCCCTCTCATTCTTCTGAACTCCAGTGAAACAAGCCCAGTTGATCCAATCTTTCTTGATATGTCAGTCCCGCCATCCCGGGAATCAGTCTGGTGAACCTTCGCTGCACTCCCTCAATAGCAAGAATGTCCTTCCTCAAGTTAGGAAACCAGAATTGTACACAATACTCCAGGTGTGGCCTCACCAAGGCCCTGTACAACTGTATTAACACCTCCCTGCCCCGTACTCAAATCCCCTCGCTATGAAGGCCAACATGCCATTTGATTTCTTAACCGCCTGCTGTACCTGCATGCCAACCTTCAATGACTGATGTACCATGATACCCAGGTCTCGTTGCACCTCCCCTTTTCCTAATCTGTCACCATTCAGATAATAGTCTGTCTCTCTGATTTTACCACCAAAGCAGATAACCTCACATTTATCCACGTTATACTTCATCTGCCATGCATTTGCCCACTCACCTACCCTATCCAAGTCACTCTGCAGCCTCATAGCATCCTCCTTGCAGCTCACACTGCCATCCAACTTAGTGTCATCCACAAATTTGGAGATACTACATTTAATCCCCTCGTCTAAATCATTAATGTACAATGTAAACAGCTGGGGCCCCAGCACAGAACCTTGCGGTACCCCACTAATCACTGCCTGCCATTCTGAAAAGTTCACATTTACTCCTACTCTTTGCTTCCTGTCTGCCAATCAGTTCTCAATCCACGTCAGCACACTACCCCCAATCTCATGTGCTTTAACTTTGCACATTAATCTCTTGTGTGGGACCTTGTCGAAAGCCTTCTGAAATACACCACATCAACTGGTTCTCCCTTGTCCACTCTACTGGAAACATCCTCAAAAAATTCCAGAAGATTTGTCAAGCATGATTTCCCTTTCACAAATCCATGCTGACTTGGACCTATCATGTCACCTCTTTCCAAATGCGCTGCTATGACTTCCTCAATAATTGATTCCATCATTTTGCCCACTATCGATATGTCAGGCTGACCGATCTATAATTGCCTGTTTTCTCTCCCTCCTTTTTTAAAAAGTGGGGTTATATTGGCTACCCTCCACTCCATAGGAACTGATCCAGAGTCTATGGAATGTTGGAAAATGACTGTCAATGCATCCGCTATTGCCAAGGCCACCACCTTAAGTACTCTGGGATGCAGACCATCAGGCCCTGGGGATTTATCGGCCTTCAATCCCATCAATTTCTCCAACACAATTTTGCGACTAATAAGGATTTCCCTCAGTTCCTCCTTCTTACTAGACCCTCTGACCCCTTTCATATCCGGAAGGTTGTTTGTGTCCTCCTTAGTGAATACCGAACCAAAGTACTTGTTCAATTGGTCTGCCATTTCTTTGTTCCCAGTTATGACTTCCTCTGATTCTGACTGCAGGGGACCTCCATTTGTTTTTACTAACATTTTTCTCTTTACATATCTATAGAAGCTTTTGCAGTCCATTTTAATGTTCCCTGCAAACTTCCTCTCGTACTCTATTTTCCCTGCCCTAATCAAACCCTTTGTCCTCCTCTGCTGAGTTCTAAATTTCTCCCAGTCCCCGCCTTCGCTGCTATTTCTGGCCAATTTGTATGCCACTTCCTTGGCTTTAATACTATCCCTGATTTCCCTTGATAGCCACGGTTGAGCCACCTTCCCTTTTTTATTTTTACGCCAGACAGGAATGTACAATTGTTGTAGTTCATCCATGCGGTCTCTAAATGTCTGCCATTGCCCATCCACTGTCAACCCCTTAAGTATCATTTGCCAATCTACCCTAGCCAATTAACGCCTCATACCTTCAAAGTTACCCTTCTTTAAGTTCTGGACCATGGTCTTTGAATTGACTGTTTCCTTCTCCATCCTAATGTAGAATTCCACCATATTATGGTCACTCTTTCCCAAGGGGCCTCGCACAACGAGATTGCTAATTAATCCGATCTCATTACACAACACCCAGTCTAAGATGGCCTCCCCCCTAGTTGGTTCCTCGACATATTGGTCTAGAAAACCATCCCTTATGCACTCCAGGAAATCCTCCTCCACCGTATTGCTTCCAGTTTGGCTAGCCCAATCTATATGCATATTAAAGTCACCCATGATAACAGCTGCACCTTTGTTGCATGCACCCCTAATTTCCTGTTTGATGCCCTCCCCAGTATCACTACTACTGATTGGCGGTCTGTACACAACTCCCACTAGCGTTTTCTGCCCCTTGGTATTCCATAGCTCCACCCATACCAATTCCACATCATCCAAGCTAATGTCTTTTCTTACAATTGCATTAATTTCCTCTTTAACCAGCAACGCCACCCTGCCTCCTTTTCCTTTCTGTCTATCCTTCCTAAATGTTGACTACCCTTGGATGTTGAGTTCCCAACCTTGGTCACCCTGGAGCCATGTCTCCGTGATGCCAACCACATCGTATCCGTTAACTGCTATCTGCACAGTTAATTCGTCCACCTTATTCCAAATACTCCTCGCATTGAGGCACAGAGCCTTCAGGCTTGCCTTTTTAACACACTTAGACCCTTTAGAATTTTGTTGCAAAGTGGCCCTTTTTGTTTTTTGCCTTGGGTTTCTCTGTCCTCCACTTTTACTCATCTCCTTTCTGTCTTTTGCTTCTGTCTCCATTTTGTTTCCCTCTGTCTCCCTGCATTGGTTCCCATCTCCCTGCCGTATTAGTTTAACTCCTCCCCAACAGCACTAGCAAACACTCCTCCTAGGACATTGGTTCCGGTCCTGCCTAGGTGCAGACCGTCCGGTTTGTACTGGTGCCACCTCCCCCAGAACCGGTTCCAATGCCCCAGGAATTTGAATCCCTCCCTGCTGCACCACTGCTCAAGCCATGTATTCATCTGAGCCATCCTGCGATTCCTACTCTGACTAGCACGTGGCATTAGAAACATAGAAACATAGAAAATAGGTGCAGGAGCAGGCCATTCAGCCCTTCTAGCCTGCACCGCCATTCAATGAGTTCATGGCTGAACATGAAACTTCAGTACCCCCTTCCTGCTTTCTCGCCATAACCCTTGATCCCCCGAGTAGTAAGGACTTCATCTAACACCCTTTTGAATATATTTAGTGAATTGGCCTCAACTACTTTCTGTGGTAGAGAATTCCACAGGTTCACCACTCTCTGGGTGAAGAAGTTTCTCCTCATCTCGGTCCTAAATGGCTTACCCCTTATCCTTAGACTGTGACCCCTGGTTCTGGACTTCCCCAACATTGGGAACATTCTTCCTGCATCTAACCTGTCCAAACCCGTCAGAATTTTAAACGTTTCTATGTGGTCCCCTCTCATTCTTCTGAACTCCAGTGAATACAAGCCCAGTTGATCCAGTCTTTCTTGATAGGTCAGTCCCACCATCCCGGGAATCAGTCTGGTGAATCTTCGCTGCACTCCCTCAATAGCAAGAATGTCCTTCCTCAAGTTAGGAGACCAAAACTGTACACAATACTCCAGGTGTGGCCTCACCAAGGCCCTGTACAACTGTAGCAACACCTCCCTGCCCCTGTACTCAAATCCCCTCGCTATGAAGGCCAACATGCCATTTGCTTTCTTAACCGCCTGCTGTACCTGCATGCCAAGCTTCAATGACTGATGTACCATGACACCCAGGTCTCGTTGCACCTTCCCTTTTCCTAATCTGTCACCATTCAGATAATAGTCTGTCTCTCTGTTTTTACCACCAAAGTGAATAACCTCACATTTATCCACATTATACTTCATCTGCCACGTATTTGCCCACTCACCTAACCTATCCAAGTCACTCTGCAGCCTCATAGCATCCTCCTCGCAGCTCACACTGCCACCCAACTTAGTGTCATCCGCAAATTTGGAGATACTACATTTAATCCCTTCGTCTAAATCATTAATGTACAATGTGAACAGCTGGGGCCCCAGCACAGAACCTTGCAGTACCCCACTAGTCACTGCCTGCCATTCTGAAAAGTACACATTTACTCCTACTCTTTGCTTCCTGTCTGACAACCAGTTCTCAATCCACGTCAGCACACTACCCCCAATCCCATGTGCTTTAACTTTGCACATTAATCTCTTGTGTGGGACCTTGTCGAAAGCCTTCTGAAAGTCCAAATACACCACATCAACTGGTTCGCCTTAGTCCACTTTACTGGAAACATCCTCAAAAAATTCCAGAAGATTTGTCAAGCATGATTTCCCTTTCACAAATCCATGCTGACTTGGACCTATCATGTCACCATTTTCCAAATGCGCTGCTATGACATCCTTAATAATTGATTCCATCATTTTACCCACTACTGAGGTCAGGCTGACCGGTCTATAATTCCCTGTTTTCTCTCTCCCTCCTTTTTTAAAAAGTGGGGTTACATTGGCTACCCTCCACTCCATAGGAACTGATCCAGAGTCAATGGAATGTTGGAAAACGACTGTCAATGCATCCGTTATTTCCAAGGCCACCTCCTTAAGTACTCTGGGATGCAGTCCATCAGGCCCTGGGGATTTATCGGCCTTCAATCCCATCAATTTCCCCAACACAATTTCCCGACTAATAAAGATTTCCCTCAGTTCCTCCTCCTTACTAGACCCTCTGACCCCTTTTATATCCGGTAGGTTGTTTGTGTCCTCCTTAGTGAATACTGAACCAAAGTACTTGTTCAATTGGTCTGCCATTTCTTTGTTCCCCGTTATGACTTCCCCTGATTCTGACTGCAGGGGACCTACGTTTGTCTTTACTGACCTTTTTCTCTTTACATACCTATATTGGTAGCAATCCCGAGATTACTACTTTTGAGGTTCCACTTTTTAATTCCTAGCTCCTTAAATTCGTCTCATAAGACCTCATCCCGTTTTTTATCTGTATCGTTGATACCAATGTGCACCACGATAACTGGCTATTCACCCTCCCTTTTCAGAATGTCCTGCACCCGCTCAGAGACATCCTTGACCCTTGTACCAGGGAGACAACATACAATCCTGGAGTCTCGGTTGCGGCCGCAGAAACACCTATCTATTCCCCTTACAATTGAATCCCCTATCACTATCGCTCTCCCACTCTTTTTCCTGTCCACCTGTGCAGCAGAGCCAGCCACGGTGCCATGAACTTGGCTGCTGCTGCTCCCCCCTGATGAGTCATCCCCCTCAACAGTACCCAAAGCGGTGTATCTGTTTTGCAGGGGGATGACCGCAGGGGATCCCTGCACTACCTTCCTTGCACTGCTCTTCCTATTGGTCTTCCATTCCCTATCTGGTTGTGGACCCTTTACCTGCGGCAAGACCAACTCACTGAACGTGCTATTCACATCACTCTCAGCATCGTGGATGCTCCAGAGTGAATCCACCTTCAGCTCCAATTCCACAACGCGGTCTGTCAGGAGCTGGAGGCAGATACACTTCCCGCACATTTCCCACATAGTACAGGAGGAGCATAACACTTGTATGAGCTCTCCTGCCATGACTTAACCCTTAGATTAACTTAAATTGGCAACAACAATGCTAAAAGTTACTCACTGATATAGAAGAGAAAAAAGAAAAACTACTTACCAATCACCAGCCAATCACTTACCCCCTTGGCTGTGACGTCACCTTTCTATTTCTTTCTACTTCTTTTTTGCCTTCTCCCTGTAGCTGCGCAAGCCATGCCTTTATAGGCCTCTGCCGATCCCTGGACTCACGCCTCAGCGACCACGAACTCCCGCTGCCTCTCGCGGCCTTTATAGGCCTTTGCCAATCCCCGGACTCACGCCTCAGCGACCACGAACTCCCGCTGCCTCTCGCGGCCTTTATCGGCCTCTGCCGATCCCCGGACTCACGCGTCAGCGACCACGAACTCCTGCTTCCTCTCGTGGCCTTTATAGGCCTCTGCCAATCCTCGGACTCACGCCTCAGCGACCACGAACTCCCGCTGCCTCTCGCGACAAAACTCTGCTGGAGCCTCTCAGTGAAATCGTCCCAGTCCTCACCAACACAGTACCGTTCATCTGTGCTGCTGGTGGCCATTCTCGTGGGTCGTTGATTCCCGTTTCTCGTCGCCATTGTGAAGTCCTTACACAATAGAACAAATCCACACGAGGCACATTCTATGGACAAGGTCACTCCATAACCTAAACCTTTATTGACAGGACCAAGAAATGATGACCCTGCATGGGACCTCCCTTTATATACCTGGATGACTAGGTGAGGAGTGTTTCCCACAAGTTCACCCCCTGCGGTCAAGGTGTGCATTTCTTATGTATATACAGTATTGCAGTGTTGTTACATAAAGGTTACATACATGACAGAAAGAGTGTTTTGGGGCACTGACATGATGACCAGTGAAAGGCAGCAGAGAATATGGGATATTTTCCCCTCACCTTTAATTAAGGAGAACAATGCTGAGGCAATGGATAGCTACAATCTTGGAGAGGAAGAAATCCATGAGGTCCTTCATACTTGGGGCAATAGGTAAGAATAGATGAGGAGGGAAAGGAACCTGAAGGTTCGCAGTGGAAAAGAGGAGCTTGGGATTGTTCTTACCCTCAAAAATGATCAAGCAGATTGAGAGAAAAGTTTTACAACAGATAAAAAGCTACATTGTTGGACAAAAACAAGAGTCTTTCCCAATGGTCAAATAAGATACTTACCCGGTTTATTTTATATGATAACAATATTGCACACGGAAAATACTTCATATTGTATGCGCAATTTCTAGAGATGTGCTCCCCAGGAGTGCTGGGTGAGGGTATCATCCCTTAAAGTGATACTTGCATTCAATCCATATTTCAATAACTTTTTAGTATAAAGTAATAATTAATTAGTGCCCTTGGAGGCTGGTTATCCTAGATCAGTTCTATAGCAATTTGTCAATTGGGTCAGACTGTCATTGCCCTTTCATGGTACTACCATGACCATACCTGAGAGGGTGGGAATGCACAGTTATGATCACCTTTAACTGGTGCTTATCATAAACATAAACCATTGTAGATGGACAGAACTGATCCTTCACTTCATTTTTAGAAATGATATGCTATTATTATAGAAGTTTGTCCTTAGATTCTGGCAGCTGTAGAATATTAGGAATTGATTTGATGTGACCATGTGGGTTATGAAGAAGCAAACTGGCTGAGGTCTATGCACTGTTCAAGAAAGGGAGAGCAATCTAAGCCAGAAGATTTCCCACGCAAAATTCCCACGATTCTAAACTAAGTTATACCGTAACCTATTTACATCAGTGGGAGAAAAAACAGTCAAAATGGAAGGCCACTGCAGCCAAAGATTACAGGCAGTTCCATTCACACACGATGGTGCAACATAAACTTTATGTCGCTTAAGAAGGCAGTAGGAGATATTGGGGCTAAAATTGGCCCTTTGTGCAGGGCCAGTTAGCACTGTTGTTGGCGCTATCGGAGCGCTAATGAGTTAGCGTACAGGCACGGCGGCCACATCGACCTGTGTGGAATTGCTCCCGGGGCTCCGCCGGCAAAAAATTACTTGCACCACGCCTTGCAATTAGCGGACCGGTGCGGCGAATGCACATCAATGACGTAATCGCCGTGCGTGGCAACCCCATAATGCCCAATGCTGGCTCCCTTGCACCCCCCAGGAGAAATGACCCTGCCAGACACAGGTTTGGTGTGGGGTGATGCGAGAAGCTGTGGTGGTTGTGGTGCCCCGGCCGCCCTTAAAAGGAGATGGTAGCGCAGTGGCCGCCATCATTTTCCTGTCGACCAACTTTTCAGTTGGCCCGACATTGACGGCCGCTGGTGTGACCGGGCCGCCAACATGCAGTCTGGTGCCCCCTCTTGGGTTCCAGGCTGCTGGCCCAGCCAACACCCTCCCTGGTGGCCCAGTGGGTGCCACTAAAGAGACTGTAGAGTTCACAGCGACCCTCCCCTTTAAAAGAAGGGGATGGACGTTGTGACGTGCCAGCGTGACATGGCACTGCTCTGCTGAGCACAGTGCTGAGCATCATGCCCCATGAGCACCAAGTGAATGCTCTGTTAGTGCAAGAAACATTTATTTTCTGCACTGGTGCAAAAATAACATCCAATTTGAATTACACACTCCAAACCCAGCGCGGGGCTATTTCGGCCCCATTATCTTCTGATTTGCCTTTCCTTCTTCTAAAAGAGGAGAAAGGAGGACAATCATAATCTCTATTAAATGGCAGACAACTACTTACATACTCTTTTTCTTTTTGCAATGGGATATGCATTACTGCATGACATCAGGAGCAGACGAAATCCTCGCTGAAGCACTAAAACATGGCGGAGAAGCACTACTGGTACGGATTCATGACCTCATATCTCTTATCTGGAAGTAGGAGATCTCAGAGACGCTGTAATCGTAACCATCTTCAAGAAAGGTGAAAAGTCCGACTGCGGTAACTGTTATGTTCAGAATAAATTCACAGGACTATATCGCAAGCTCAAACTGTTGTGACCTTGGTCTCTTTATTCAGACTCTAGAGTGAGGAAGCAGCATGGTGAATCACCTTTTATACCTGCTTGCCCCAAGGTGACCCTTAGGTCTCCCACAGGCGTGCTCCCTAGTGACAAGTCTTACATTTGGGTAAGGTCTACATACATACATAACAGTAACTACAGAGGAATCTCCCTGCTGTCGACCACCGGGAAAGTCATTGCAAGAATACTCCTCACTCGCCTTCTCCCTGTCGCAGAAGAGCTCCTCCCAGAGTCGGAATATGGATTCCACCCACTAAGGGGCACAATGGACATAAGAACATAAGAAATAGGAGCAGGAGTAGGCCATATGGCCGCTCGACCCAGCTCCACCATTTAATATGATCATGGCTGATCCGATCATGGACTCAGGTCCACTTCCCTGCCACTCCCCAAAACCCCTTATTCCCTTATTGGTTAAGAAACTGTCTATTTCTGTCTTAAATTTATTCAATGACCCAGCTTCCACAGCTCTCTGAGGCAGCGAATTCCACAGATTTACAATTCTCTGAGAGAAGGCATTTCTCCTCATCTCAGTTTTAAATGGGCCACCCCTTATTCTAAGATTATGCCCTCTGGTTCTAGTCTCTCCTATCAGTGGAAACATCCTCTCTGCATCCACCTTGCCAAGCCCCCTCATAATCTTATACATTTCGATACGATCACCTCTCATTCTTCCGAATTCCAATGAGTAGAGGCCCAACCTTTCTTCATAAGTCAATCCTCTCATCTTCACCACACGGCAGATACAAGAGAAATGCAGGGAACAGCACCAATCCTTGTACATGGCCTTCTTTGACCTCACAAAAGCCTTCGACACTGTCAACTGTGAGGGATAATAGAGCATCCTCCTCAGATTCGGCTGCCCTCAAAAGTTTGTCACCATCCTCCGCCTGTTCCATGATAATATGCAAGCCATGATCCTGACCAACGGATCCATCAGAGACCCATTCCATGTTCGGACCGGGGTCAAGCAAGGCTGTGTCATTTCACCAATGCTCTTCTCGATCTTTCTTGCTGCAATGCTCCATCTTACCCTCAGCATGCTCCCCGCTGGAGTGGAGCTAAATTACTGTACAAACGGAAATCTGTTCAACCTCCACCGCCTCCAGGTCAGATCCAAGGTCGTCCCACCCTCCGTCAAGAATTACAGTACACAGACGACGCCTACGTCTTGGCACGCTCGGAGGCCAAACTCCAAGCCATCGTCAACACCTTCACTGAAGCATACGAGAGCATGGGCCTCATACTAAACATCCATAAGACAAAGGTCTTCTACCAACCTGCCCTGCCACACAGCACTACCCACCAGTTATCAAAATCCATGATGAGGCCTTGGACAACGTGGACCATTTTCCATACCTTGGGAGCCTATTATCAACAAGGGCAGACATTGATGATGAGGTCCAACACTACCTTCGGTTGCCTGAGGAAGAGAGTGTTTGAAAACCAGGACCTCAAACCCGGCACCAAGCTTATGGTCTACAGAGCAGTGGTAATACCCACCCTTCTATATGGCTCAGAGACATGGACTATGTACAGCAGGCACCTCAAAACACTGGAGAAGTACCACCAACGTTGCCTCCGCAAGATCCTGTAAATCCATTGGCAGGATCGGCGCACCAAAGTCAGTGTTCTTGCTCAGGCCAACATCCCCAGCCTCGCAGCAATGCCCATGTTCGATCAGCTCTGCTGGATGGGCCATCTCATCTGCTGCCTGACACAAGACTCCCAAAACAAGCGTTCTACTTGGAGCTCCAACATGGCAAGCGAGCCCCAGGTGGGCAGAGAAAACGCTTCAAGGACACCCTCAAAGCCTCCTTGAAAAAGTGCACCACCGATACCTGGGAATACCTGACCCAAGACCACCCAAAGTGGAGGAAAAGCATCCGGGAAGGTGCTGAACACCTCGAGTCTCTCCGCCGAGAGCAAGCTGAAGCCAAGCGGCAGGAGTGCACGGCAACCCAGGCACCCCAACCTCCCGTTCCTCCAATCACTGTTTGCCCCACCTGGGACAGAGACTGTAAGTCCCCCATTGGACTCTTCAGTCACCTGAGAACTCATTTTTAGTGTGGAAGCAAGTCATCCTCAACTCCGAGGGAATGCCTTTGATGATGATGACTGCATGGTTTGTATTTTCGTGGCACATTCAGAAAGGACAGGCCACAATACAATCATGGAAACACAACTGCACTGTACAAATTGTCAAAAAAAAATAACAGCCCAATATTATATGTAGCTGACTTGTTGGGACTTGTACAATGTAAATAGAAACAGGTGGGTAGTTAACTTACATTCTACAAATACACTGGCATGTAATAAGTGCATTTAACATTAAAGTGCTCAGTTTTCAATTTTACACTCTCAGCAGGGAATCTTGCCTACCAGGAGAACATATCAGCAATTCGGAAGTAGGCTCCATATGAGTTTTCCAAGCAATAATGTTGGAAAATTGCCCCTTAAAGTCTCAAGTTAGTCGAGGCAAATAATCTTGAATTACATGTCATGTTAGTAGAAGCATTGTGAAGATGGGATGTTACTAGTTCAGACATAAAGTATTACTGGGTCACGCAATCATTGAAGAAAACCAATGCCACAGCCACAGGAACATAGCCCAAAGAAAATGTCACTGTTTTTAAAATCATACCTAATTTATTTTATAAAACACAGATGGACAGAACACAGATAAATGCCCAACAAGAAATATAATATGTATCAGTTATAAGACTAGTCACATTGTATAAGAGGTCAAATTGAGAAATGGTACTCCCAGAAAAAAGAACTAGCACAATAGCTGATGTGGCTGAGCTCCGAGCACACAGCAGATCACCATGTCATTCATTATATTTGTACTTAACATCATCCAATATCGAGTGTTGATGTGCACTAGGAGAGTGCGTGAAGCATGTCTTTTATAATTGGGACACAGCAACCAAGGGACGTAGAGCTTGTACCCTATATAAAATATTTGTCACACTGTACTACGTTAAAGATGCTCGATGAATGCAATTTGTTGTTGTTGTTTTCTACAGACAGGGCATACAACAATTGTGGCATTGAGTAGGTTAAAACCGTTCTACTGCACATAACCTGAAACAACATCTAGCCATAACTCCGAATAACGCACTTGCTGCTATGGGAAATCAATGCATTAACTCCCTATTAAACTCTATCACCAAAACTCTGAACTTTCTGAACAACCTCGATTGCTATCACCTGTTATATACAGGGGACTCTGGTCTGTGAATCAGGACATGGGTTCAACTACCACTCCAGAGACAATAATCTAGGCCGGCACTCGGGTGCAGTATTAAGGGAGCATTGCACTGTTGAAGGTGCTGTCTTTCAGATGAATGAGGAATAAATGTCAGCCACGACACCAGGAGAACTTCCGTGCTCTTCTTCAAATAGCGCCATGAGATCTTTTCCATCCACTTGCGAGGGTAGCCAGAGCCCTGGTTTATCATCTTAGCAGAAAGACGGCACTTCCAAAATTGTTGCACTCCAAGTATTGCTCTTAAGTGTCAGCCTAGATTATGTGCTCAAAGTCTCTGAAATGGGACTTGAACCCAGGACATTCTGCCTCAGAGGTGGGAGTGCTACTATTGAATCAAGTACTCATGTTAAGAGTTACAAGTCTCCTGATCTTTCTGGGAGAATATAGGTCACCAGTGCCAGCTCAGAACCGAAGTGCTCCAGGCAAACTGCTACCCGGCAACATGAGGATTGGGGGCTGGCATGAGTGATCTGCAATCCTTCTGAGAGATTTGTAAGACACACACTATCATGCAGATTTAATGCAGAGTAAAGCTGCCTGAACTGGCGCCTTAACCTCAGCTTCAGAAGAACACATTGCCCTACACTGTGTGATGCGTTACTTTCCTGCATCAGCCATCCCGTGTTACATTTGTGACTGAAACATGCTTAAACTCAAAAATATGGATATAGTTTGTCACTGTGGATTCTTGTAAGGGCTCTGTAATTTAAGCAAGATTGTGCCTGAAGTAAAAGTATAGACTGTATCTTTTCCTTCATCTGGCATTTATGGGTAACTTTTTAGATGGGGATCAAAAGTCCTTAACGAGGTTTCTGTTTTTATTTGCCAGAAATCCTCTCTTGAGTGTTTACCTGTTACTTTTCTGTTCCTATGGTAACAGTGTTACTCAAGGAGAAAATGTTGCCTCCATCGTAAGACAGTAGAATTTACAACAGAGAAGAGACCGTTCAGCCTATTCAGTCAGCGCCAGGTCTAGCCCTTCAGTAAAATCTATTTTATCCAATCTAATCTAATGTAATTCCATTTACCTGCCCTTACCCAATGTCTTTCTATATTCCTTCAAATATTTATCCAATTTCCCTTTCAAATGATGGCTGTGAATTTCCTTGCTGCTGCTCCCGATCTGCTGCTGTAACTCCGCTGCACTCCTGGTGAACTGACATGGCGGAATGGGAGCAGCTTCACAGAAAATGTTATAAGCTCTCCCTCAGTAGTGATTTATGATACATTTGTCCATAATAACCCTCTCTGTCAATTTTTTTCCAACATCTCACTTTATAACCATCTCATGTTCAAGAAAAAGTGATGGGTTGCAGGGCTACTAGCTTTCTAAGATATCATGAAAACACAATGTTGCATTCTTCCAGCGATAATCCTTAGTCTATCATGGAATCATAGAATGTTGCAGCACAGAAGGAGGCCATTCGGCCCATCGTGCTTGTGCTGGCTCTTTGAAAGAGCTGTCCAATTTAGTCCCACACCCCAGCATTTACCTCATAAATTTGCAAATTAGTCTTCTTCAAGTCGATGTCCAATTGCCTTTTGAAAGTTCCTATGGAATCTGATTCCACCACACTTTCAGGCAGTGTTCCATATCTTAGCAACTCTCTGTGTGAAAAATTTCCCCTCATTTCCCCTCTAGTTCTTTTGCGAATTATTTTAAACTTGTGACCTCTGGTTACTGACCCACTTGCCAGAGGAAACAGTTTCTCTCAACTTGCTCGATCAAAACCCTCATAATTTTGAATACCACTATTAGATCTTCCCTTCACCTTCTCTGTTTTAAACTTCTTCAACCTCTCCACATAACTAAAGTCCCTCATCCCTGGCATCATCCTGGTAAACCTCCTCTGTACCCTCTCCAAGGCCATGATATCATTCCGAAAATGTGGTGCCCAAAATTGTACAAAATACTCCATCTGTTAATTATACTTGTTACCGTTTCACTAACCAGTGTAAATAATCTTTTCCTATTTATCCTCTCAAAATCTTTAATAGTTTTGAAAAGCTCAATGATATCCCTCACTTATCCTTCTCTGTTCCAGTGAAAAAGCCCCAAGTTTCAAAGCTTTCTTTATAACCATCTCTTGTTCAAGAACAAGTGATAGGTTGCAGGGCTGCTAGCTTTCTAAGATATCATGAAAACAAAATGTTGCATTAAAATTCCCTCTCTATTCAAATATCTGCCAGTTCGAGTGAGTAATGTATGGGTGGGGTAACAAGCTGGAGAAACTCCAGGAGATATAGGATCCCTTCCTGTGGGGAAGCCTTCCACTTAGCTAAAGCTCCCACAATGAGACCAGCCTCAGGACTAGCTGTGAAGGGGACAGTCCCTCGCACCTTGTACAATGCCGACAAGAACTTCTTGTTGTTGTAGCCTGATGTGATACCTTACGCTCCCTCCCTGCAAGCGGCAGCACCCCAGAACCTATTGCTGAGTAGCCCTTGCCTTAAAATATAGAACTGTTTGGTATGTATGATCCTCACTTCATTTACCTGTATCTATTGTGAAAGAACAATAACTTGCATTTATATAGCATCTTTAACAAAGAGAAATGTCCCAAAGCATTTCGCAGAGGCGCAATCTAAAAATGAGTGTTGAGCCAAGGAAGAAGATATAAGTGGGGTGACCAAAAACTTGGGAGGGCATTAAAGGAGGAGAGGGAAGTTTAGAGGTGAAGAGGTGGAAAAGTTATAGGGGGATTCCAGAGAATGGAAGTTAGGTGGCAGTAGGGCACCACCTAAAGGATAGGGCGAAGAGAGGAGAGAATGCATAAGGGGCTAGAGTCTGAGGAATGATGAGTTTGAAAGACTATAAAAAGTATTCTGCATGAAACCTGTTATGGATGCAAACCTCATCAATGTGTAAGACTTGCCACTAGGGGGCACACCTGTGGGAGACCTAAGAGTCACCTGTGCACCCTGGGACAAGCAGGTATAAAAGGTGATCCACCATGCTGTTTCCTCACTTTGGAGTTATATTAAGGTCACAAGGTCACAATGGTTTGAGCTTACAACACAGCCTCGTGGATTTATTCTGAACTTAATGAAACCATTCTTATATAAAATTTTAAAAAGGATTCATTTTTCCGATGAAATTACAAATATAGGCTGCAAAGCAAAAGTCTTTTAATATCAAACTTGGGCTGGATTTTCGGTTGTCTAATGCCTCAGTTAGCGGCCAGAGGGGTCATTAATGCGAGTGTTAGAGCTTAGCGACCAGGCGCACAGCTTTTAGCTCCCCGACGGAAAATTCACAAAGCATTAGCACCTGGCTGGTGACGATCACTCCAATCCTGATGTATTCCTGGTGCAATGTGCACGCTTGCGCCCCAGTCGCTAAATTCGGTGCATGAACCTCATTGAGCGCCCGCCAATAACAACATCTGGAAAAACAGTGGGTACAGACTTGCAGAGTCGTTAACTGGTGGCTACTTAAGGGGCTGAGGAAGCACTTCCCTCGGAGGTCACAGTCAGTGCAACGTTTACACACAGCACGGTGTGTGAGCCTCCGAGTTTGCAGCGGCAGACAGACATAACAGTACAGGTTGAAAATAAGTGATTTTGAAAACTTTAATGCGTGCATTACTATGCCGTGCCTTTAAGACTCGGCTTTTCCCGGGATCTGATTCGGAGTTCCGCGCATGCGCAATGGGCCCACAAAATGTACCGACCAAACTTTTGTTATCGCCCCCCCGCCAGCTCTGGTGTGCAACGCTGATTTATCGCCCCTGTCAACTCTTCAACCAATTCTGAGAATTTCTGGGTGGGAGGCGCAAACTTTTTCAAGGCAATAAAGTTTAAATCTGGGGCGCTTGTGGAAATATGCAGACCATGGCAACATAAAATGGAAAGACCCCTGAGAGTAAGGTTAAGGTGCCTTGAACATAAAATGAATTATCAATTTAAATTTGATTAGTCATGTTTCCTTAGCTTTGTCAGTAACTAGAATATACTAATCAACAGGGTACAGACAAAATGTAATCAATGGGACACAATATACTAATCAGCAGGGTACAGACAAAATGTAATCAAGGAAATAGGATAGATTGTAACTAGAATAACCCAATTACCAGGGCACAGACAAATGTGTAGTCAAAGGAGATGGGACAGATTATAGAATAATATAAACCAGGAGGAGAAACCCCACCTGGGCTGCGAGAACCTAGGACCAACACTCGACAGAAGCAGGGACCAGGGGAGAGACCCTTGAAGGAACAGTGTCAGGACTGGATTGATCACCCGGGGACATATTGGGTAACAATGAGAGTATTTTGAGCGGAAAGGAACACCTTTTGGAACACCTTTTCTGCAGAGTTAAACAGAGTTAAATAGAGTATAAGTAGTGGTCTTGTACTTCTTCTGTATTTGGGAACTATAGAGTATAAGTGGTGAGTCTTGTACTTCTTCTGTATTAAACGAACATTAACGATACTATCATTGTTCAGTGGGTAATTTGATGTTTAACTCAGGAACCGTCGCAGGCAACTACTAGTCACATGACTCGCGAAATTGCCGTTTGTGCAACATTGACGACCCAGATGGGACGATTCTGAGTTAAAATAAATTGAAATAAGAAAGACATAGGAGAAATGGCAGGAAAAGGTGGAACCTCCCAGTCGTGGGAAGGGCAGTTTAACCAGAACCTGAACGAAAATGTCAGGGGATGCCTTGAAACAATGAGCTCACTCAGATTTCCCGGAGGAGACTCATTCTTCGACAAAACTAAAAAAGAAAAGAAGAGGGAGTCTAAATATGTCTCAATGGCAGCAATTTGTGCAGAATTAAGCAGAGAGACCTTAACAAAACTTTACAAAACCAATGGGAGCACGAAAAATCAGGACTTTAGACAGACATGGGAACATTGACAGACGGAGTTAAGGGATTGAGGCTTAAATTGGCAGAGAGCAAGCCAATCAAATTGAGATTCTCCAAAACGATAAAAAAAACTCCATACGTTGCATCTGACCTCTAGTATGACTATGGCAGAAAATAACAAGCGAAATGAAGAGAAAATGAGGCAAAAGTGCACAGAGGCTCAAAACCAAGTATATGATTTAGAAAACAAAAGACGCGAATTAGCAGCCGGTCTCAAAGAAACATAGAAACATAGAAAATAGGTGCAGGAGTAGGCCATTCGGCCCTTCTAGCCTGCACCACCATTCAATGAGTTCATGGCTGAACATGCAACTTCAGTACCCCATTCCTGCTTTCTCGCCATACCCCTTGATCCCCTAGTAGTAAGGACTTCATTGAACTACTTTTTGAATATATTTAGTGAATTGGCCTCAACTACTTTCTGTGGTAGAGAATTCCACAGGTTCACCACTCTCTGGGTGAAGAAGTTTCTCCTCTTCTCAGTCCTAAATGGCTTACCCCTTATCCTTAGACTGTGATCCCTGGTTCTGGACTTCCCCAACATTGGGAACATTCTTCCTGCATCTAACCTGTCTAAACCCGTCAGAATTTTAAATGTTTCTATGAGGTCCCTTCTCATTCTTCTGAACTCCAGTGAATACAAGCCCAGTTGATCCAGTCTTTCTTGATAGGTCAGTCCCACCATCCCGGGAATCAGTCTGGTGAATCTTCGCTGCACTCCCTCAATAGCAAGAATGTCCTTCCTCAAGTTAGGAGACCAAATCTGTACACAATACTCCAGGTGTGGCCTCACCAAGGCCCTGTACAACTGTAGCACACTACCCCCAATCCCATGTGCTTTAACTTTGCACATTAATCTCTTGTGTGGGACCTTGTCGAAAGCCTTCTGAAAGTCCAAATATATCACATCAACTGGTTCTCCCTTGTCCACTTTACTGGAAACATCCTCAAAAAATTCGAGAAGATTTGTCAAGCATGATTTCCCTTTCACAAATCCATGCTGACTTGGACCCATCATGTCACCTTTTTCCAAATGCACTGCTATGACATCCTTAATAATTGATTCCATCATTTTACCCACTACTGAGGTCAGGCTGACCGGTCTATAATTCCCTGTTTTCTCTCTCCCTCCTTTTTTAAAAAGTGGGGTTACATGGGATTGGGGGTAGTGTGCTGACGTGGATTGAGAACTGGTTGTCAGACAGGAAGCAAAGAGTAGGAGTAAATGGGTACTTTTCAGAATGGCAGGCAGTGACTAGTGGGGTACCGCAAGGTTCTGTGCTGGGGCCCCAGCTGTTTACATTGTACATTAATGATTTAGACGAGGGGATTAAATGTAGTTTCTCCAAATTTGCGGATGACACTAAGTTGGGTGGCAGTGTGAGCTGCGAGGAGGATGCTATGAGGCTGCAGAGTGACTTGGATAGGTTAGGTGAGTGGGCAAATGCATGGCAGATGAAGTATAATGTGGATAAATGTGAGGTTATCCACTTTGGTGGTAAAAACAGAGAGACAGACTATTATCTGAATGGTGACAGATTAAGAAAAGGAGAGGTGCAACGAGACCTGGGTGTCATGGTACATCAGTCATTGAAGGTTGGCATGCAGGTACAGCAGGCGGTAAAGAAAGCAAATGGCATGTTGGCCTTCATAGCGAGGGGATTTGAGAACAGGGGCAGGGAGCTGTTGCTACAGTTGTACAGGGCCTTGGTGAGGCCACACCTGGAGTATTGTGTGCAGTTTTGGTCTCCTAACCTGAGGAAGGACATTCTTGCTATTGAGGGAGTGCAGCGAAGATTCACCAGACTGATTCCCGGGATGGTGGGACTGACCTATCAAGAAAGACTGGATCAACTGGGCTTCGGAAGAATGAGAGGGGATCTCATAGAAACGTTTAAATTTCTGACAGGTTTAGACAGGTTAGATGCAGGAAGAATGTTCCCAATGTTGGGGAAGTCCAGAACCAGGGGTCACAGTCTAAGGATAAGGGGTAAGCCATTTAGGACCGAGATGAGGAGAAACTTCTTCACCCAGAGAGTGGTGAACCTATGGAATTTTCTACCACAGAAAGTAGTTGAGGCCAATTCACTAAATATATTCAAAAGGGAGTTAGATGAATTCCTTACTACTCGGGGGATCAAGGGGTATGGTGAGAAAGCAGGAAGGGGGTACTGAAGTTGCATGTTCAGCCATGAACTCATTGAATGGTGGTGCAGGCTAGAAGGGCTGAATGGCCTACTCCTGCACCTATTTTCTATGTTTCTATGTTTCTATCACAGTCCAGTACCAGCCCAAGATCACTAATCTAGCTCACAACATGTTGTACCCCGGCGACCCACATCAGTGCGAGATTCTGACTTCAGGTCTCTTAGATGGTCCCTTTCAGTCAGAAAGGGAGGGAGGAAGAGACACCAGTCATGAAGCCAAATCTAAAATTCACGTTTACTTGAACGGCTCTTCCGCAATTATAAACAGGCAGCGGTGCACAGGATTCTCAGTAATAAAAATGACCCCGAACGGCAAACAGGCTTTAGAACAGACGGCAATTAAATTAGAAGGCAGTAAAGGAGCTCAAATTGCAGAACTAAGCGCAATCATCGACGTAGTCATGCACCCAGAAGACTACCTGACACCTGTCCAAATTTATTCCGATAGCAGTTACACATGTAACAGTCTGACTGACTTCCTGCCCATCTGGCAAGCTAGAGGTTTCACCTCCGCAGACGGAAGGCCGCTAGCTGCAGCCCCACTTTTAAAATTGATTTTTGATGCAGCCACCTGAAACCAAGGTCTGTACATCATAACCAAAGTCAAAGCGCGTGCTACGAATACCCCCTTAGGGAACCGAATGGCGGACGAACTAGCAAAAGAAGCAGCCTGTACAGGTTTCCTATGGGACCCCTTGGAAAAGGTAAAAACCGCACCAATGGCACCAGTTGCTGTAACCCGCCCTATACTGGATGTGACAGCCAGTCAGGCTACAGACCCTATTCTTAAAAACATACAATTAGGAAACCCAGGTCCAAAACCATACCTAGGACAAAATTTACAGCTCCACGACGGAGTAGTACTTAAAGACGGCCAATATGTAGTCCCGGTGTCAGAAAGGAGAGAATTGATTTACCAATGCCACGATATCAATGGGCATCAAGGAATAGATAAGACCACGGCCAAATTGAAGGAGCTATGCTGGTGGCCTGGAATACAGCAAGAAGTGGAAGGGTATGTCAAAAACTGTCGGATATGTGCTCCGAACAATCCAATACAGTACAAAAACAGGCAGAATTAGGATATAGTAGACAGAGCAAGGGCCCTTGGATTCAACTTCAGATAGACTATGTAGGACCTTTATCCACCTGTCCCAGTGGTAAGAAATACATCCTAGTAGAGGTGGACGTATTCGAAGCATTTCCAACTAAAAATAATTCGGCCGCCACAACTGCAAAAATACTTATGGAAGAAGTGTTCTCCAGATGGGGATTGCCAGAGGGCATCGATTCTGACCAGGGAACACATTTCACAGGACAAGTTATGCAGCAAGTCATGCAATTGGCAGGGGTAAAGCAGAAATTCTATATCATCTACCACCTGGAATCAAGCGGAGTGCTCGAGCGCATGAATTGAACATTAAAAACAATGTTACGAAAATTAGTACAGCAGAACTACACGTCCTGGAACAAGGACCTCCCTTATGTATTAATGGCCATCCAAAACACAGTGGTAGCCTCTACAGGCTATTCACCCCACGAGCTAATGACCAGAAGAGTCATGAGAGGTGTTCAAGTCTTCATGGAATTGGATTTGAACGAGATCCAGAAAACTTCCCTGTCCGCAGAGAAATACATGTCAGACTTGATCAAGTATTTGGGAACGGCTAGAATAGCTGCCGCAGTGAAATTGGGAAACAAACATCAACAAAGTAAGGTCTACTTTGATGGGAAGGTACACCCATGGGAACGAAAAATTGGGGACCTTTCCTTGCCCTTAAATATTCCAGACCATTTAGTATAAACGAAAAGGCTAGTGCCTCAGTGTTCAAGGTCATGGATGGCCACGGGAAGTTTAAATGGCACCACCGTAACCAGCTAAAACCCTTTGGGAAAATAAACAGTGACATGTACCACATCATGTTAGATTCAGGGGAGACCGGGCTTGCCCCACCCGACCCAGCAGCAGCCCGATCCCAGCCCAGGGTATAATACCCATCTTGCCGCCTACCCAAAATTTAGAGGCCGCAAGTAGTTCAGAAGAAGGCACCACAGAAGGAGGTAGTAATTCAGAAGATGACCAGGTACCTGCCCCAGGGACACCTGACGAAGCCCGCGCAGCCCTCCCCCCCCCACAATGAAACGGCACCAAGTCCAACGGAAGGCTTGTCACAGAGTTTTGAAGCTGTGAGTCCCACATCTCGAGCCACCCCCCTGGCCAGGAAAAGGAAACGAGGACGATGGTTCCCAAAGAGAGAAAGGAATGCAGTCGCTTGGACTAGAAACCATCCAATACCGTTGCCAGGCTCCGCCCCAGGTTCAAGGTGATTAAGAAGACCTACTCCGTAAGGAGAGCAATTGATATTATGTTTTATTATCCTACAGGGTGGACCTATATGCCAAAAGTAATCCCATACCACGAATCAGAACATTTTCGGGACCTACCCAATGAATGGAGTAATCAGCTGAAATATGGACTAATGATTTTGAGTTTTGTGTGTTTGTTTATTACTGTAATTTGCATTTTAATATCCCTATAAGTGGGAATGTCCATATATTGAACAAGGACCAAAGGGAGGTTTTTGTGTTACGAGAAACTAATCAGGTTGTGTATGACAATGTACAGTATGAATTGATACCTATTGAACTTAACATAAGTAATATTCAGTTACCCAACTTGTGCCCAGACAATTTAAGGAAATTATATCAGGACCTGACCTCACTACTATTGAGACAAGAAATAGGACTGAGGGAAACGGAAAGTAAGAGTAGGTGGAAAAGAAGCATTATAAATGACATAGGTACAGCGTATGGGGCAGGAATGGCGACAGTCAATACCTTAGATATTACTAATTTGAACCCGAAGATAAAAGGATTGACCGGACAAATAAAGCAGATTTTAAATAGTTTAAATGATAATCAGAGACAGTTAGCGGAGGCAGAAAAAGATGTCTGGAAGCTGGAGAAAAGAATGGTCACCGTATTGGAAAGTCACGCTCAAGACTATCAACCAATTAATTAATATTACCAAGAAAGCAGAGAACCAAACTCAGGCGCAAGTTTTGTGTTGTATTTATGGAAATTGGATGATAGAATAATTACGGGAAAACCTGCAGGAAGCCAATGAGGGTAAACTCCCCACCTGGATTAATAATACCCAAATTCAGACTCTAACCTCGAACAAGGAACACCAGCCTCTAAATGGATGCCAACTGCAAGAACACTGCAAGGTGTGGTTCAACGAGGAATGCGCAGGACCAACAGGAACGCCAGCGATTAAAATAATATTGGGGATACCAGTGTTCAATAACCAGACAGGCATGACTCTGTTTGACAAAGAAACATAGAAACATAGAAAATAGGTGCAGGAGTAGGCCATTCGGCCCTTCGAGCTTGCACCACCATTCAATAAGATCGTGGCTGATCATTCACCTCAGTACCCCTTTCCTGCTTTCTCTCCATACCCCTTGATCCCTTTCGCCATAAGGGCCATATCTAACTCCCTCTTGAATATATCCAATAAACTGGCATCAACAACTCTCTGTGGGAGGGAATTCCACAGGTTAACATAAGGAATGTCGGAACCATACATGACGGAGTATGGATAGGCCTGATCAATATGAAACCATATGCGGTAAATCTACCTACAGGAATGACTGGGACCAGTCTGCACCAATGCAGCCGAACTACCCGGACTGTGCTCTGCCCATACAAGATCTATCCTACCAACGAGGCCCAATGTGGTTTCAAGAACAGCACTGCTAAGAACTGTACTCTAACCATGCATTCGTCAGGAGTGCTTATTTAGGAAATGGGATTTATTGTTTCACCGCCACCGAAAAGACATACCATTACGGAGCACAAATTTGCCCGATACCCAAACCAAGCTTCTGCATTCATCCATTTAAATCTATGCGAATTGGGAACGAAGAAGTTATTAATATCGAAAGAAGAGGACAAGTTAATATCATGGTATAGGAAACCTTGAAAACCCAGTTGGAAACTTACTTCACCAGAAGTGACATCAACATCCAGTTACAAAAGGAACACTTAACGGAAATCAGACATAAATTAGATTTGGTCTACAGAATTTACGAAAAAGTGGAAATAAATACCAGAGACATTTAAGCCAAAATTACCCGAATTAAGATCGACACTTGGTGGGGCGAGATTTGGAATTGGGGAGAGAATGTGAATATTCCCTGGATCAGACTTTTCTCTCATCTTATGGTCATCTTGATAGCAATAATTTTCCTAGCCTTGATAATAATGGTAGCATATGTGAGAAAGTTGGTACGTAGATTGGAGTACAGATGGGATGTGTACAAGTAGGGACAGCTTTACAAAATAGACAAAGAGGACCCCGTATCAAAGTTGAACCTCTACTGAGATCAAATCATTAATATATATATAATGATTGATCAAAGGGAGGAATGTGGAAATATGCAGGCTATGGCAACATAAAATGGAAAGACCCCCAAGAGTAAGGTTAAGGTGCCTTGAACATAAAATTAATTATCAATTGAAATTTGATTGGTCATGCTTCCTTAACATCACCAGTAACTAGAATATATTAATCAACAGGGTACAGACAAAATGTAATCAATGGGACAGAATATACTAATCAACAGGGTACAGACAAAATGTAATCAATGAGACAGAATATACTAATCAACAGGGTACAGACAAAATGTAATCAATGGGACACAATATAATAATCAGCAGGGTACAGACAAAATGTAATCAAGGAAATAGGACAGATTGTGACTAGAATAACCCAATCACCAGGGCACAGACAAATGTGTAGTCAAAGGAGATGGGACAGATTATAGAATAGTATAAACCAGGAGGAGAAACCACACCTGGGCTGCGAGAACCTAGGACCAACACTCGACAGAAGTAGGGACCAGGGGAGAGACCCTTGAAGGAACAGTGTCAGGACTGGATTGATCACCCGGGGACGTATTGGGTAACTATGAGAATATTTTGAGCAGAAAGGAACACCTTTTGGAACGCCTTTTCTGCAGAGTTAAACAGAGTTAAATAGAATATAAGTAGTGGTCTTGTACTTCTTCTGTATTTGGGAACTTTTGAGTATAAGTGGTGAGTCTTGTACTTCTTCTGTATTAAATGAACATTAACGGTACTGTCATTGTCCAGTGGGTAATTTGATAATTAACTCAGGAACTGTCACAGGCAACTACTAGTCACACGACGAGCGAAATTTCCGTTTGTACACCAGCGCTATTCTGTATGAAGGCCAAATATAAAGAGGAATCTGTAATTTCTTACTGCATATTTCTTATCTTATATAGGAATATAGCAATAGGACTAGGCCATTCAGCCCTTTGAGACTGGTCTTCCATTCTATTAGATCATGACTGATCTGTACCACAACTCCATTTACTGACCTTTGCTCTATAACCCTTGATACCTTACTGACCCAACAAAAATCTATCGAGCTCAGTCTTGAAAATTCCAATTGACCCAGTATCCAATGTCTTTTGGGGGAGTGAGTTCCAGATTTCCATTAAATGTTGTGTGAAAAAGTGCTTCCTGATTTCACTCCTAAATGCCTGAGCTGTGATTTTAAGATTATGCCCCCTTGTTCTGGATTCCCCACCAGAGGAAATAACTTCTCCTCATCTACCATATCGAATCTTTTTATCATTTTAAACACTTTGATTAGATCACCCCTCAACCTTCTAAGTCTGCAACCCTCCCTCATAATTTAACCCTTCAAGCCCAGGTATAATTCTGATGAATCTGCGCTGCATCCCTTGAAAGGCTAAGATATCTTTTCTGAGGTGTGATGCCCAAAACTGAAAGCAGTAAAACATAGAAACATAGAAAATAGGTGCAGGAGCAGGCCATTCAGCCCTTCTAGCCTGCACCGCCATTCAATGAGTTCATGGCTGAACATGAAACTTCAGTATCCCTTTCCTGCTTTCACGCCATACCCCTTGATCCCCCGTGTAGTAAGGACTTCATCTAACTCCCTTTTGAATATATTTAGTGAATTGGCCTCAACTACTTTCTGTGGTAGAGAATTCCACAGGTTCACCACTCTCTGGGTGAAGAAGTTTCTCCTCATCTCGGTCCTAAATGGCTTACCCCTTATCCTTAGACTGTGACCCCTGGTTCTGGACTTCCCCAACATTGGGAACATTCTTCCTGCATCCAACCTGTCCAAACCCATCAGAATTTTAAACATTTCTATTAGGTCCCCTCTCACTCTTCTGAACTCCAGTGAATACAAGCCCAGTTGATCCAGTCTTTCTTGATAGGTCAGTCCCACCATCCCGGGAATCAGTCTGGTGAATCTTCGCTGCACTCCCTCAATAGCAAGAATGTCCTTCCTCAAGTTAGGAGACCAAAACTGTACACAATACTCCAGGTGTGGCCTCACCAAGGCCCTGTACAACTGTAGCAACACCTCCCTGCCCCTGTACTCAAATCCCCTCGCTATGAAGGCCAACATGCCATTTGCTTTCTTAACCGCCTGCTGTACCTGCATGCCAACCTTCAATGACTGATGTACCATGACACCCAGGTCTCGTTGCACCTTCCCTTTTCCTAATCTGTCACCATTCAGATAATAGTCTGTCTCTCTGTTTTTACCACCAAAGTGGATAACCTCACATTTATCCACATTATACTTCATCTGCCACGCATTTGCCCACTCACCTAACCTATCCAAGTCACTCTGCAGCCTCATAGCATCCTCCTCACTGCCACCCAACTTAGTGTCATCCGCAAATTTGGAGATACTACATTTAATCCCCTCGTCTAAATCATTAATGTACAATGTAAACAGCTGGGACCCCAGCACAGAACCTTGCGGTACCCCACTAGTCACTGCCTGCCATTCTGAAAAGTACACATTTACTCCTACTCTTTGCTTCCTGTCTGACAACCAGTTCTCAATCCACGTCAGCACACTACCCCCAATCCCATGTGCTTTAACTTTGCACATTAATCTCCTGTGTGGGACCTTGTCGAAAGCCTTCTGAAAGTCCAAATATACCACATCAACTGGTTCTCCTTTGTCCACTTTACTGGAAACATCCTCAAAAAACATCCAGTACTTGAGATTGGACCTGACAAAGGCTCTGTACAACTGAAGCATAAGTTCCTCACTTTTGAATTCCAACTTCCTTGAGCTAAAGGCCAAGATTCCATTAGCCTTTTTGATTAGTCTTGTTGGCTCCTAGTTTTTTATTTAGTGAAATTGGACTTCAGTGGGGAAGATTTACTCAGTGCATTATATGTAAGAAAAATCATTATCACCTTGGTAAAGAACATATCCGTGCCTTTTCTACCCACATAATATGCAGGGGCATTTATTATCAACCAACTAGCTACAGTGCAAAACATTCTTCAGCTTTGATCAGGTTTTATTGAGGAACCTCAATGCAATGTTACATTTTGGTAGGAAGAATAAAGAGTCCACATACTGCTTGGAAAATAAGGGCACAAGTTTGGTCGACTTACTGCCAGCTGCCGTTGAGTTTTCTTGGCAGTCTCGATGTTTTCTGGGCGCTCTCCCCTCCGAGCGAGTTTGGTCAAGTTTTCATGCCGGCGGGGAGAGAAGACCGCTGGTGAGCGTCCGCTGGCGTGTGCCGGTGTGCAACGCCAACAAAAGTCCTCCCGC
The DNA here is from genome assembly GCF_044704955.1 of Pristiophorus japonicus. Taxonomy (NCBI): domain Eukaryota; kingdom Metazoa; phylum Chordata; class Chondrichthyes; family Pristiophoridae; genus Pristiophorus; species Pristiophorus japonicus. Next base: position 61,373,842 of record NC_091989.1, on the reverse strand, counting down.
CTCCCCAGATTGTTCCAGCAGCAGAAGAGACCGCTGAGAGGAATAAAATTGAAAAGTAGAGAAGTTATGTTAAACTTGTACTGCACCTCGATTAGACCATACAGGATACCATGCACAGTTCTGGGCTCCATATTAGAAAAAGGAAATAGAAGGCACTGGAGATGTTCAGGTCTGACCTGAACAGTAAGTATGACGACCTGCAAGAAAAGGTTACTGCACTTATTTTCTTTATTTCTTTTGCAGGGATTTTGGTCAATGGGGTCCTCTGAAGGATTTCTGGTAGTTTTTTTTATTGTTTTGAAAATGTTTTATTTTTGCCATTTCCTCCCCTCCCTGGGCCCAACTCTATCCTTGGTGGTACTTTGCCGAGGATTGCATTGACCGCCCAGAATGCAACATATTCCTTGCTGCCACCCAGAATTGGTGTGTAAGTCCCATTTTTTCCGCCAGGTGGTTTTTCCCACATTTTTTCACCAAACTTCCGCCCAAAGTACTGTCAGCATCTTAGCGGTCCTTTCGAAGGTACATGGGCGGAACTTAGGTTTCACCCAATTCGGGCCCTAAGAGTCTAAATGGAGTACAGGAGCAAAGGAATCTGGGGGAACAGATGCACAAATCACTAAAAGTAGCAACGCAGACTAATAAGACCATGAGAAAAAGCAAACTGGAGTTGATTTCTAAAGGGATAGAATTGAAAAGTAGAGAAGTTATGTTAAACTTGTACTGCACCTCGATTAGACCGTACAGGGTACCGTGCACAGTTCTGGGTTCCATATTATAAAAAGGAAATAAGGCACTGGAGATGGTCCAAAACTTATTTACAACAAGAAGAACAACTTATATTTATATCCAAAAGCAAAATACTGCGGATGCTGGAAATGAAATCTCAGCGGGTCAGGCAGCATCTGTGGAGAGAAACAGAGTAAACGCTTTGGTTCTGTGACTTTATATAGCACCTTTAACATAGTAAAATAACCCAAGGTGTTTCGCAGGAGTGTTATAAAACAAAATTTGACACTGAGCCACATAAGGAGATACTACGGCAGATGACAAAAGGCTTGGTGGTGAGGTAGAGCTGGGTGTCGTCAGCGCACATGTGGGACCGGACGTTATGTTTTTGGATGTCACCGAGGGGCAGCATGTAGATGAGAAAGAGAAGGGGGCCAAGGATAGATCCTTGGGGGACACCAGAAGTAACGGAGCGGGAGTGGGAAAAGAAGTCATTGCAGTGATTCTCTGACTATGATTAGCTAGATAAGAATGGAACCGGGTGAATGCAGTCTCTCCAGCTGGATGACAATGGAGAGGCGTTGGAGGAGGCTGGTGTGATCAACCATGTACAAGGACGATACTGAGAACTGAGAGATTACATTTATCAGGAAAGGCTGAACAGGTTGGGGCTCTTTTCTCTAGAAAAGAGAAGGCTGTGGGGTGACTGAATGTAAGTCTTTAAAATTATGAAGGGTTTGTTTGCTAGGTTAGGCTTGATAGGTTAGATGTTTCAAATTGTGAAGGAGACAAAAACTAGGGGCCATAAATATAAGATAGTCACTAGTAAATCTAATAGGGAATTCAGGAGAAACTTGTTTACCCAGAGAATGGTTAGAATTTTGAACTGACTACCACAAGGAGTAATTGAGGCGAATAGCATCGATGCATTTAAGGGGAAGCTAGATAAGCCCATGAGGGAGAAAACCTATATGCTGATAGGGTTAGATGAAGAGGGATGGGAGGAGGCTCGTGTTGAGCATAAATGCCGGCATAGACCAGTTGGGTCGAATGGCCTGTTTCTGTGCTGTAAATTCCATATACTGCTATGTAATGTAACCTGAATAACCCATGCTTCAGAGGAGGTCAAGCAATTCTTTCAGAATGTTATTGGCCTTTAAATGTTGTGAGTTAACTACCTCATAGAATCATAGAATGGTTACAGCACGGAAGAAGGCCATTCGGCCCATCGAGCCTGTGCCAACTCGCAGCTAGTCCCACTCCCCTGCCCTTTCCCTGTAGCCCTGCAATTTTTTTTCCCTCAGATACTTATCCAACTCCCTTTTGAAAGATAAAATTGAGTCTGCCTCCACCATTCCGTCAGGCCGTGCATTACAAAACTTAACCACTCACTGTGTAAAAAAGTTTTTTCTTACATCGCCTTTGGTTCTTTTGTCAACCACCTTAAATCTGTGTCCTCTGGTTCTCGACCCTTCTTCCAATAATAATAATTTTTATTTATATAGCGCCTTTAACATAGTAAAACGTCCCAAGGCGCTTCACAACAGTGTTACAGACAAACAGATAAATTTGACACCGAGCCACATAAGAAGTTAAAGCAGATGATCATGAGCTTGTTTAAAGAGGTAGGTTTTAACGAGCATCTTAAAGGAGGAAAGAGAGGTAGAGAAACGTAGAGGCTTAGGGAGGGAGTTCCAGAGCTTAGGGCCCAGGAACGGTTTTTCTCTATCTATGCAGTCCAGACCACTCATGATTTTGAACACCTCTATCAAATCTCCCCTCAATCTTCTCTGCTCCAAGGAGAACAGCCCCAGCTTCTCCAGTCTATCCACGTAACTGAAGTCCCACATTCCTGGAATCATTCTCGTAGATCTATTCAGTATCTTCTCTAAGACCTTCGCACACTTTCTAAAGTTTTGTGCCGAGAATTGGACACAATACTCCAGTTGGGGCTGAACCAATGTTTTATGTAGGTTCATCATCATTTCCAAACTTTTGTACTCTATACCTCTATTTATAAAGCCCAGGATCCTGTAAGCTTTCTTAACTGCTTTCTCAACTTACCCTGCCACCTTCAGCAATTTATGCACACATATCCCCTGTTTGCGCACCCACTTTAGGATTGTACCATTTAGTTTATATGTTCTCTCCTCATTCTTTCTGCTAAAATGCATAATTTCACATTTTTCTGCGTTAAATTTCATCTGCCACATGTCCACCCATTTCACCAGCCTATCTATGTCTTCCTGAAGTCTATCATGCTCCTACTCACTGTTCACTACACTTCCAAGTTTTGTGTCATCAGCAAATTTTGAAATTGTGCCCTGTACACCCAAGTCCAAGACATTAATATACATCAAGAGAAGCAGACCCCTAGATCCGACCCCTGGGGAACAGCATCGTATACCTTCCTCCAGTCCGAAAAACAACCGTTCACTACTACTCTCTGTTTCCTGTCACTTAGCCAATTTCGTATCCAGGCTGCCATTGCCCCTTTTATTCCATGGGCTTCAATTTTGCTGGCACCCCTATGGTTATATATGTAAACCTGTAAATACCATGTTTAATCACCAGAGGGCGCATCCTCTGGAGTCCGAAGGGATCCCACAATCCCTTGGGAGTACCTGTACATAAGGAGGCCTCACAGGCTGGAGAGGTACTCTGACATCTGTAACAAAGGACTACAGTCACACCTTACTTTGAGCTTTCAGGATCTGGCCTGACTCTTTATTCAAGACATAACAACTGGCGGCGAGATACAGATGACGAACCCCACCGCAACAATGCAGAGAGCTGTGGGCATCCTGGAGAAATTTCCGGAGGGAGATGATTGGGAAACCTTCGTGGAGCGACCCGACCAATACTTCGTGGCCAACAAGCTGGAAGGAGAAGCAAACGCTTCCAAATGAAAGACGACCCTCCTCGCCGTTTGCGGGGCACCAACGTATGGCCTCATGAAAAATCTGCTTGCTCCAGCAAAACCCACAGAGAACTCGTACAATGATTTGTGCACACTGGTCCGGGAGCATCTAAACCTAAAGGAAAGCGTTCTGATGGCGAGATATCAGTTCTACACGTACAAGAGGCCTGAAGGCCAGGAAGTGGTGAGCTACGTCGCCAAGCTAAGACGCCTTGCAGGACATTGCGAATTTGAAGGACACTTGGAGCACATGCTCAGGGACTTCTTTGTACTTGGCATTGGCCATGAAGTAATACTTCGCAAACTTTTGACTGTAGAGACCCCAACATTGAGTAAAGCCATAGCGATAGCCCAGGTGTTTATCGTCACCAGTGACAATATCAAACAAATCTCTCAGCACATGAGTGCTTCTGCAAGTACTGTGAACAAAGTAATGTTGTTTTCGAATCGTAATGTACAGGGCAGGACTTACATGCCTGCAGCTGCACATCCGCAGGTGACTCAGAGCCCATCATCAAGGGTGGTGAATGCAAGGCCATTAACACTTTGTTGGCACTGCGGGGGTGATCATCATTTCCATTCATGCTGCTTCAAAGGATACGTTTGCAAGGGCTGTGGAATAATGGAACTCTTCCAATGTATGTGCAGGCGAGCTGCAAATCCTGCTAATCCTGCAAACCACCATGTTGCAGAGGAGGACAGATCTACGGTGGATCACGACGAACCAGAGCCTCAGACTGAGGAGGCAGAGGTATATGGGGTGCACACATTTACTACAAGGTGGCCCCCGCTAATGCTGAAGGTTGAATTAAATGAACCCCTGGTGTCAATGGAACTGGACACGGGCGCTAGCCAGTCCATAATGAGCAAAAAGACTTTTGATAAATTGTGGTGCAGCAAGGCCTCAAGGCCAGTCCTGACCCCCATTCGTACTAAACTGCGAACGTACACAAAGGAACTGATTTCCGTAATCGGCAGTACTACCGTAAAGGTCTCCTACGATGGAGCGGTGCACAATTTACCACTCTGGGTGGTACCGGGCAATGGCCCCACACTGTTTGGCAGAAGCTGGCTGGGAAAGATGCGCTGGAACTGGGACAACGTCTGAGTGTTCTTGTCCGTTGACGAAACTTCACGTGCCCAGGTCCTAAACAAGTTCCCCTCGCTGTTCGAACCAGGCATCGGGAAGTTCCAAGGAGCAAAAGTGCAGATCCACTTGATTCTGGGGGCACGACCCATCCATCACAAGGCGAGAGCGATACCGTACATGATGAGAGAGAGGGTGGAGATCGAGCTGGACAGGCTGTAATGAGAGGGCATCATTTTGCCGATCGAATTCAACAAGTGGGCCAGTCCGATTGTTCCAGTACTCAAGGAAGACGGCAAGGTCAGAATCTGTGGTGATCACAAAGTAACTATCAATCGTTTCTCCCTGCAGGATCAATACCCCGTACCAAAGGCAGATGACCTTTTTGCAACGTTGGCAGGAGGAAAAACGTTCACGAAGCTGGACTTGACCTCGGCCTACATGATGCAGGAGCTGGAGGAATCATCGAAGGGCCTCACCTGCATCAACACGCACAACGGTCTCTTCATTTACAACAGATGCCCGTTTGGGATTCGATCGGCCGCAGCGATATTCCAGAGGAACGTGGAAAGCTTGCTGATGTTGGTCTCGCGCACAGGTGCGTCTTCCAGGACGACAGCTTGGTTACAGGTCGGGACACCGTCGAGCACCTGCAGAACCTGGAGGAGGTTCTTATTCGGCTTAATCGTGTGGGGCTCAGGTTAAAATGCACGAAGTGCGTTTTCCTGGTGCCTGAAGTGGAGTTCCTGGGAAGAAGAATCACGGCGGACGGCATCAGTCCCATCGATTCGAAGACGGAGGCAATCAAAAACGCACCGAGACCACAGAACGTGACAGAGCTGCGGTCGTTTCTAGGACTCCTGAACTGCTTTGGTAACTTCTTACCAGGTCTAAGCACATTGTTAGAACCACTGCACACTTTACTGTGAAAAGGAGATGAATGGATATGGGATAAAAGCCAAGAAAATGCCTTTGAGAAAGCTTGGAAACTGTTATGCTCAAACAAATTGCTTGTGTTGTATGATCCATGTAAACGTTTGGTACTGGCATGTGATGCGTCGTCATACAGTGTCGGGTGTGCATTGCAACAAGCTAATGAATTTGGGAAATTGCAACCGGTTGCTTATGAATCCAGAAGTCTGTCTAAGGCTGAGAGGACCTACAGCATGATTGAAAAAGAAGCGTTAGCATGTGTTTATGATGTAAAGAAAATGCATCAATATCTGTTTGGGCTCAAATTTGAATTGGAAACCGACCATAAGCCACTGATATCCGTCTTTTCTGAAAGTAAGGGGATAAATACGAATGCATTGGCCCGCATCCAGAGATGGGCGCTCACGTTGTCGGCATACAACTATGCCATCCGCCACAGGCCAGGCACAGAAAACTGATGCCAGTGCTCTCAGTAGGCTGCCATTGCCCACCACAGGGGTGGAGCTGGCACAGCCCGCAGATTTAGTTATGGTAATGGAAGCATTCGAGAGTGAGCAATCATCTGTTACCGCCCGACAGATTAGAACCTGGATGAGCCAGGACCCCTTACTGTCTTTAGTAAAAAACTGTGTGCTCCATGGGAGTTGGCCTAGTGTCCCTTTAGAGCTGCAGTAAGAAATAAAGCCGTACCAGCGGCGCAGAGATGAAATGTCTATACAGGCAGACTGCCCCCTTTGGGGTAATCGGGTACTGGTGTCAAAAAATGTCAGGGACACCTTCATTAGTGACCTTCACAGTACCCACCCAGGCATCGTAATGATGAAAGCGATAGCCAGACCCCACGTGTGGTGGCCCGATATCGATGCAGACTTAGAGTCCTGCGTGCACAAATGTAATACATGTTCACAGTTAAGCAATGCACCCAGGGAGACGCCATTAAGTTTATGGTCCTGGCCCTCCAAACCGTGGTCCAGGGTCCATGTCAACTATGCAGGCCCATTCTTGAGAAAAATGTTCCGAGTCGTTGTAGATGCGTACTCCAAATGGATTGAATGTGTGATAATATTGGCAAGCATGTCCGCTGCTACCATTGAAAGCCTGCGGGCCATGTTTGCCACGCATGGCCTGCCTGACGTCCTTGTGAGTGACAATGGGCCGTGCTTCACCAGTGCAGAGTTCAAAGAGTTCATGACCCGCAATGGGATCAAACATGTCATATCTGCCCCGTTTAAACCAGGCAGAGCGACCAGTGCAAACAATCAAGCAGAGCTTGAAGAGGATAACTGAAGGTTCACTGTAGACTCGCCTATCCCGAGTCCTGCTTAATTACCGCACAAGACCCCGCTCGCTCACTGGGGTTCCCCCCCCGCTGAACTGCTCATGAAAAGGGCACTTAAGACAAGGCTCTCGTTAGTCCACCCTGATCTACACGAACAGGTAGAGAGCAGGCCTCTTCAACAGAATACATATCATGATCGCGCAAATGTGTCACGCAAAATCGAGATTAATGATCCTGTATTTGTGTTGAACTATGGACAAGGTCCCAAGTGGCTTCCCAGCACTGTCTTGACCAAAGAGGGGATTGGGTGTTTCTGGTCAAACTTTCAAATGGACTCACCTGCGGGAAACACTTGGACCAAACCAAACTCAGATTCACGGACTATCCAGAACAACCCACAATAGACTCTACCTTTTTCGACCCTCCAACACATACACAAGTGGCAAGCGACCCAGAGGTTGACCACGAAGCAGAACCCATCACCCACAGCAGCCCAGCAGGACTCACCACGCCCAGCAGCCCAGCAAGATCAGCTGCGCAGCAGCCCAGCGAGGGCCCAACAAATGACTCACCAAAACCAGCATTTGCACCGAGACGATCAACCAGGGAAAGGAAGGTCCCAGATTGACTCACATTGTAAATAGTTACACTATTGACTTTGGCGGGGGAGTGTTGTTATATATGTAAACCTGTAAATACCATGTTTAACCATCAGAGGGTGCATTCCCTGGAGTCCCAAGGGATCCCACAATCCCTTGGGAGCACCTGTATATAAGGAGGCTTCACAGGCTGGAGAGGCACTCTGAGACCTGTAATAAAGGACTACGGTCACACTTTACTTTGAGCTTGCAGTATCTGGTCTGACTCTTTATTCAAGACATAACACGTATTATGTGGCACTTTGTCGAACGCCTTTTGGAAATCCATGTACGCCATAATGCCGTCATCAACCCTCTCTGTTACCTTATCAAAAAACTCAATCAAGTTGGTTAAACACAATTTTCCTTGAACAAATCTGTGCTGGCTTTCCTTAATTAATCCATCCCTATCCAAGGGACTGTTAATTTTGTCCCTGATTACTGTTTCTTTAAGATTCCGCACTATTTCAAACTGACGGCCTGTACTTGCTGGGTTTATCTTTACACCTTTTTTAAACAATGGTGTAACATTTGCAATTCTCCAGTCCTCTGGCACCACCTCCGTATCTATGGAGGATTGGAATATTGCCAGAACCTCCACGATTTCCACCCTCAATTCCCTCAGCATCCTAGGATGAATCCCATCTGCTTCTGGTGATTAATCTACTTTAATACAGCCAGACTATCTAATACCTCTTCTTTATCAATTTTTAACCTATCAAATGTCTTCACTACCTCCTCCTTCCTTGGTGAAGACAGATGCAAAGTAGTCATTTAGTACATAAGCCTCTGCCTCCATGCATAGGTGTCCTTTTTTGGTCCTTAGTCAACCCTACCCCTCCTCTGACTACCCTTTTACTATTTATGTGCCTATAGAAGACTTTTGGATTACTTTTTATGTTGGCTGCTGCTCTATTCTTATACCCTTTCTTTGCCCCTCTTATTTTCTTTTTCACTTCCCCTCTGACCTTTCTTAATATAGCCTGATTCTCAGGTGTATTTGCAACCTGACATCTGTCATATGTGCTCTTTCTCTGTTTCATCATATTCTCTATCTGTTTCTTCATCCAGGGAGCTCTGACTTTAGTTGCCCTACCTTTCCGCATCGTGGGAATGTACCTCGACTGTACCCGAACTATTTCCTCTTTAAAAGCAGCCCATTGTTCCACTACAGTTTTGCCTGTCAATCTTGATTCCAGTTTACCCGGCACAGATCCATTCTCATCCCACTGAAATTGGCCTTCCTCCGGTTAAACGTATTTACTCTAAATTGCTACCTGTCATTTTCCATAGCTAATCCAAACCTTATGATACTATGATCACTGTTCCCTATATGTTCCCCTACTGACAATTGCTCCACTTGACCTACTTCATTCCTCAGTACCAGATCCAGCAATGCCTCCTCCCTCGCCAGGCCAGAAACATACTGATCAAGAAAGTTCTCCTGAACACATTTCAGAAATTCTTCCCATTCTCTGCCCTTTACATTATTATGATCCCAGTCTATGGGCTCAAGTTTCCCCAATGCCGTTTTTGGGTGCACTGCAAGAATCACACTCGTTTTTCTTGGCCCTGACCATTCCAAAAAAATAACTAGCAAGTTTCTCCGTTCTATTTTTTGAAATTGATGCCACGCAGCCTGTCCTTTAGTTTTGTCTGCACCAAAAAAAACGATGACCCTCCCCCCACTTCTGTGCATGTGCGGGAAAAAAAGGATGTTTTTGACGTGACTGCTATGGGCGCACATGTGCAGTACAGCTTCCGGTCTGCATTCGGCCATTTTTAAAGAGTCAGTTGTGTGAGAGAACTTTAATTCTCATTGGAAAAATCGGAGCTGCAATACAAGATGCAATGCGGCTCAAGGACTAAGAATTTCTTACAGGATGAAGTGGAGGCACTGGTTAATGTAATTGAGGCAAGATGGCACGAGCTGGACACTAGCAGAGGTCACATAGAAGTTTCATCAAAAGAAATGAAGAAACGCTGGAACCAACTTGCAGAAGATTACTGTGCAATGGTGACCCCGAGGTCTGGAGGCCAGCGCAAAAAGAAGTGGCAGGACCTTGGTTAAGTAGTTAGTGTAAGTAATATTTTCATTTATTCAATGGAATTGTAATTGTAAATGTGACCATCTGTACATGTCCCACCCAGCAGAAAGACACCCTCTCTAAAAAATTATATTTTCATCTTTGCAGAGGAGGCCTGGCAAATCTGCACCCACTGACAACGTTGGAAGAGAGGGTTGCTGCATTGATTGAACCTGCCTGGAGAAAAGCAATCACCACTGCACAGGCTGGGCCCACACTCGAGGGAAATGGTAAGTCCTGCAAATTCCACAGTCTGGCTATGCTAAATGTTAAATACTGCGCGGGCTAGCTATGCTTCGGTTCATGGGGATATCTCCATCAACTACACTTTGGTTGATGCAATGTCCTATCAGTCATCGTGGTCCTTCAAATGAGCCTGTTGCCTGCGCTGTGTGTGCCTACTCATTATGCTGCTGTATTATAAAAGAAAACAAAGATGGAGTAATTGTATTCCTCCTGTAAATTGCCCCCTCCTCTGCTGCTAACCATTTGTCTGTTCTGTTATATTTTGCAGAACTTGAGTACAACACTGACGAGACTTAAGCCAATGCAGAAGAAGATTGAGCCTGAAGAGGAGAACATCTTCCAATCCTACCTTCCAGACCAAGAGCATGGAGGTGAGGGGGAGGGGCAGGGGGAGGTGATGGATGAAGCCCACACTGTTGTACTCACTCGGGAGGAGGTGCAGGTGCCGCCCATTGAGGTGACAGGCCCTTTCCTGAGTGGAACGAGTGTTGGGACGTTCCATGGTTTCTCACCGTCTGAGGCTGGGGATTCCAGTGGGATGCAACAAGGCACACCCAGGGCCACACTGTCCTAGGTTGCGGGTCCCAGTGGGATGTGACGAGGCACACCCAGGGCCCCACCATCCGAGGCTGCGGGTCCCAGTGGGATGCAGTGAGACACACCCAGGGTGAGGAGGGGAAGGAGAGCTCGACAGTGCTCTCCTGAGGTGCAGGATCTAACAGATGTGGTTCAGATGATAGCAATGAGTGTGGAGAGCATTGACCTTACGCGATCACTCCTGAACACTATCGGGACTGTCATTGGAAGTAACAACACTCTCACGAGAAATGAGAACACTGTCCGGGCACATGAGGGAGGGAATGTCGCAGGCAGCTGATACACTGTCGGCGAACATGAGGGAGGGAATGTTGGAGGTAGTTGAGACACTATCAGGGCACATGAGGGAAGGAATTTCGGAGTTAGCTGCTGCAATAAGGGAACATGTCCAGACCCCTTGCCCATTGACAGAATCAACTGCCACATCCACTCCAATCTCCAGGCCAGCCTCTGAAGAGGCCCAAGTCGGGCCTTCCACATTACCGCCTGCACCCCCCCAAACAAGAAGTGCGCATTAGCAGACATGTACGAAAGAATAAGCTTGGTACCAACGCGAGAAACGTTGCGCCACCGCCTGTGGGCAGGGGTGGAGACAGCAATCCCAAATGCAACGGCAGGTCTTAAAATAAGGTGGAGGAGAGATGGGTGCAGCCTTTCTTTGCTGTTGTTGATGTTGTTCTTATTATTATTGTTGTTGTTACTGTTGTAACTGTTCTCAAATTAAAAGTCTTTTGTAAGTTATGTAAATTTACAAGTTTAAAAGTTTGTAAGTGACCTTAAAGTTTGTAAGTTATCTTAACTGAAAATTTTGAAGTTTGATACAAGAATATTTTTATTAAAGTTTGTTAAGCTTTTGAATAAAATCCATTTTAAATTATAACTCAATCATTTGCATTATTTGTTCCATTATTAACACTTTTTGAAGTAAAGAGGCATCATTTCCATTACTTGTTCCATTAACACAATACAACATTACGGAATAGGTCCAAACAGTAAACATGGTCCATTTGGAATAGTTGCTGCTGAGCTCTCAGGCAGAAAAGTGTTCACGGATAAGCTGCTGGCGCAGTGCTCAAGCAATCATTAAAGGGGCACGAAGGCCCGCCCTCCTCCGCCGTCGTTCTCTGTGTTCAGGTAGTTGCATGGCTTCCTCATCCTGTTCCTCCTCCTCCCCGTCATCTGTATCTTCCTCATCATCATCAGCCACTCTCATCTCAGGTGTGTCTTCTACAACCAGCTGCTGCTGCCTCATGATGGCTAGGTTATGCAGCATGCAGCACACAACAGTGAACTGACCGACAATCTCAGGGGAATATTGCAAGTAGCCTCCAGAATGGTCCAGGCATCGGAAACGCTGTTTCAAGATGCCAATGGTCCTCTCTATTATGCTGCGCATCGCAATGTGCAACATGTTGTATTCCCGGTCAGCTTCCGTCCGGGTTATGCATAGAGGCGTCATGAGCTGGGTGGCAAGGCCGTACCCTTTGTCTCCCAGCAACCAGCTCTGCCCTTCTGGCTGCTGCTGAAACATGGCAGATATAGCATTGCTGCATAGGATGAATGCATCATGGGTGCTCCAGGGTATCTCGCATCAATTGACATAATGCGATGCATGTCGTCACACATGAGCTGCCCATTAACGGAATGGAAGCCTTTTCTGTTCCTGTACATCTTGGAATCTGCAAAGGTGCTCACAAGGCAATGTGGGTACAATCAATGCAGCCCTGTAACTTTGGGAAGCCAGCAATTCTGAAGAAGCCCATTGCCTGAGTAGTCATGGGGAATTTTATGTAGTCATTCCTCTGGGCATATAGTGCAGCAGTCACCTGCCGAATGCAGATGTGTATTGCTTGTTGAGAAATGGCGCTTACATCCCCAGTATGATCCAGATGCATAGAATGAAAGTGCAGCTGTAACCTTCACTTCAACTGACAAAGCAGTCCTCCTGACGCTTCTAGGGTATAGGTTGGCTTTTACTAACTCACAGATCTCGGTTACAACTTCTTTGCGGAAACGCAGCCTTCTCACACAGTCTACATCACTCAGGTGCAGGTATGAATGCCTGTCTCGATATACCCAACGTGGTTAAGGCCTCCTGCCCATCATCTTATGTGCTCTGAGGTTCCTCAAGCGATGACGCTGAATCAGTCGTCTCCTCCGCAGCACCATCATGCAGAAAGCTTGCATCAGGTATGACATTGTTAGTATTGCCCCCATGATTAAATTGTACCTTTGTGAGAAGCTCAAGTCAGCAGGACAAGCTTCTTTGTTCTGTCTCTCCCCAAGGTCAACGACCTAGAATGGATCATGATGCTGGGATCCCTTGGAACTCCAACAGGTAGGCCCTCTGGTGGTAGTGTAATACAGGTTACAAGGGGTTAAATACATAACATCCCAACCCAGGTCTGTGCATGCTAGTCATTCAAATGAGGACATTTGGGGCAACGAAGTCAAATGCAATTCTTTAATTTTAGATTTTTTTCAAAGTACCATCCCACCACCGACCGAACATCTCCTCACCGGGCTCCAGGGTCAGCTGGCAGAATCGGTCCCTCGCCCGAATTCGTCCCGGCTTCTTTTATAGCCGAGCCCCGAGCCCCTGTGTCTGGGCGAGGGACTGATTCTGCCAGACGATGCTCCGACCCTCGAGCCCAGTTTGGAGATGTTCGGTGGTGGTATGGCACTTTGAAAAAAATCCAAAATTAAAGAATTGCACTAGACTTCCATCTTCTGCGTTTTAAGTTTGAAAAAAATTAAGCTTCATGATGCATATTTAATGTGTTCTTGACTCCCTCCAAAACTTCGCCTAAAAACAATGGCATCTTTCTGTGCCGATTTTTTAATGTGTGCTGGTTTTTCTTAAGTGCCCAGGTTTTTTGGGAGTGGTCACATACGCCGTCCTAGGAAAATGTAAGTTGTCCAAACTTGCATAAATGTGAAAAACTGGCTCAGTCATCAGGTTACAACCACATGACACAAAAAAACAAACCGAAAAAAATCATAACTAACTGAGTTACGCTGGCGCACAATCTTTGGGGAATTTTGGATATTTTAATTTAGGCCAACAAAAGCGACACAGACCAAAGATTTGGTGCAGATAACTAGGGAAAATTGAGCTCTATATTAGGATAGTTGAAGTCCCCCATTATTATCACTCTATAATTCTTGCATCACTCTATAATGTCTCTGCAAATTTGCTCCTCAATATCTTTCCCACTATTTGGTGGTCTATAGAATACACTGAGTAGTCGAATGGCACCTCTATTATTTCTTAACTCTAGCCATATAGATTCTGTCCTTAACCCCTCCAGGATATCCTCCCTCTCCAGCACTGTAACATTCTCCTTAACCAATACTGCCTGTGGAAGAAAACGATCTATGTCCTATAGAAACATAGAAACATAGAAAATAGGTGCAGGAGTAGGCCATTCGGCCCTTCTAGCCTGCACCGCCATTCAATGAGTTCATGGCTGAACATGCAACTTCAGTACCCCATTCCTGCTTTCTCACCATACCCCTTGATTCCCCTAGTAGTAAGGACTTCATCTAACTCCTTTTTGAATATATTTAGTGAATTGGCCTCAACAACTTTCTGTGGTAGAGAATTCCACAGGTTCACCACTCTCTGGGTGAAGAAATTCCTCCTCATCTTGGTCCTAAATGGCTTCCCCCTTATCCTTAGACTGTGCCCCCTGGTTCTGGACTTCCCCAACATTGGGAACATTCTTCCAGCATCTAACCTGTCTAACCCCGTCAGAATTTTAAACGTTTCTATGAGGTCCCCTCTCATTCTTCTGAACTCCAGTGAATACAAGCCCAGTTGATCCAGTCTTTCTTGATAGGTCAGTCCCGCCATCCCGGGAATCAGTCTGGTGAACCTTCGCTGCACTCCCTCAATAGCAAGAATGTCCTTCCTCAAGTTAGGAGACCAAAACTGTACACAATACTCCAGGTTTGGCCTCACCAAGGCCCTGTACAATTGTAGCAACACCTCCCTGCCCTTGTACTCAAATCCCCTCGCTATGAAGGCCAACATGCCATTTGCTTTCTTAACCGCCTGCTGTACCTGCATGCCAACCTTCAATGACTGATGTACCATGACACCCAGGTCTCTTTGCACCTGCCCTTTTCCTAATCTGTCACCATTCAGATAATAGTCTGTCTCTCTGTTTTTACCACCAAAGTGGATAACCTCACATTTATCCACATTATACTTCATCTGCCATGCATTTGCCCACTCACCTAACCTATCCAAGTCGCTCTGCAGCCTCATAGAATCCTCCTTGCAGCTCACACTGCCACCCAACTTAGTGTCATCCGCAAATTTGGAGATACTACATTTACTATAGTAAAGGAAAGGGTTAAATTCACTTTTTTCTTATTCTGTAGAATTACTGGGGCTAGAAAAACACTCAAACTTCTCAGCCTTGAAACAAAGGATGTTGTTTCTTAGTGACCATCTGATGTCTGTGTAAGTCTCAAGATACCCTGCTTATCAGGATACGGACAGGGAGAAACTATGCAAGGACAGATAAAGTGTGCCTTCCAGGATGACCTTTGTATTCACAGAGTGAATGATTAATGTTCATGCATGGTATGTTTAAGAAAAACTACTGTTTTGACTGTATAAATGTAGAGCGGGTTTGCTTGTAGCGTTCAGAGTTTGGCCTCAGTGCGGACTGAGCGGACTTTCCGAGATATCTTGTTGGAAAATAAAATTCTTTCGAATTGCAATTCTGAAAGTCTCCGCCTGAGTTAATTTAAGCTAAAATTTCCTCGACAGATTCTGGCGTAGTTGGCAGGATCTCTAAAAAACGAGATCCAAAAGAACTAAATTTAACTTTTGAAGAGAAAAGAGGATTTTTAAGGACCTTCCTAGCTGAAAGGAGGAAGGTGCCTAGGCCGTCCTAGCTAAAAGGGGGACGAGCCGCCGAGATCCCCTGGGGGGTGAGGCATTTAAGGTAGCTACCGCAAAGAAGCTAAAATAACAAGAAGGCAAAAGGAGACCCCGAGCTGAGCGGAAAAGAGAACACCGGTGAGCGCTTTGTAAATTACTGTATATTTTGTAGGATTGTCCTAACTCTCTTTTCAGAAAAGATCGCGAGACGTTGCACCCGGAAGAATGGGAAACGGCTCTAGTCGAGCAGGGCGCTCGCGCCCAGCTCCTAGAAAAGGAAAGAAAGACGACCTCTCGACTGAAAGAATGAAAGTACATCCGAAGACTGAGAAAAGAATCCGTAAGGTAGTAAAGCAACGAGAGAAGGTAGGAGATCCCATTGTGCCGCCCGGCTCGCCGACGGACACTGTAATTAAAGAAACAGGAGACGACAGATACGCGGTAACGTTTAGTAGCGATTTGTGCGGTTGGTCTGATGGGGATTGGCCATATTGTGGAAGCTTTAAGTTATCACTAATAGAGGAATGGAGGAAAATAACGAAGGAAGAAGGAGGGGACCCTACGTGGGATAGGGACTATATGGAAAATTGTTTTAAAAAATGGACGGAGGTTGCGAAAAGGCACCAACCCCCCAAGGATAAAATTAAATCAAAAGAAAAGGAGAAGGGAGAAAGTGAGACACCACCCTCCTATAGCCCCCCAAACCTTCCCATTCCCTCAGCACCAGCCATGGGACTCTACCCTCGAATAGAGCCCCCAAAACAAGATAGTTGGCAGGAAATTATAGAGATCATAGCCGCTCGCAAAGATGAAGATAAAAAGGGACTGGCCCAGAGGCTGGCCGCCCTACGGGAAGAACCCCCCGAGGATAATCAGAATGAGGGATCGGAGGCCCTAGCCATCCAAACGAAGCAGGAGCCTGAGGGACCCGGACCAAGTAAAGGGAAAGGCCAGGGGCAAGCCGGACCCAAGCCGGGCCCAAAAGGAAAGAATGTACACAATACCAGGTCCCAGGGGATAGCGACGAGAGAGGAAGCTGACTCTACTCAGACTAGCCAGTACCCCCGAGTTATGATAGGCACCACGGCCATCCTAAAACCCTGGTCTCCAGGAGAAGCCAGGGATATGATCTCGGCCACGCCAAATCCAGTAAAAAAGCCAGTAGCCTTTCACAGCTAGCTTGAGCAAACCTGTACAATTTATAACCCCTTGCCGGGGGACGTAAAGTTATTGCTGCAAGCTCGGTGGGGCCATTGTCCTCTTCCTCTTCCTCGTCCTCGTCACCCAAACCCTCCTCTATTATTCTGTGCTTGTCCTCTTCTCTTTTGCTGATAGTATCCTCCTGGCAGGGGGTGAAAGATATGTTCCCCATTCCCCCAGGAGAGAATGGGGATTGGAGACAAGATGATGACGAGGAAGAGAACGGCAATGAATCATTGACTCATTGGCTAAAAAATCGGGGCAAGAATGCCATTTTGCAAGGGGCTAAAAAACATGGAGATATAGGGGAAGTCACCCACTGCTTGCAGAAAGCAGAAGAATCAATGATAGATTTTGCAGGCAGATGGAAAAATAGTTGGGACGAACATGCAGGAATACTGATGGATCAAAATGAACCTTTGGCAGTACAAACCTTGTTAAATTGTATGTTGCCACAACAAGCAAGAACATACAAAATAAAGGTTTTGGACTGGCAAGAAAAAAGTTGGAAAGAGACAATTACAGTACTGGCTAATATGGATAGGGAGGGACTGTTCACCGAAAAAAAAAACAAGGCTAAAATAACAGGTCAATACTATCAGCAAAAGAGAAGAGGACAAGCACAGAATAATAGAGGAGGGTTTGGGTGATGAGGACGAGGAAGCGGACAATGGCCCCACCGAGATCGCTCCCAAGATGAGTGTAGAAATCGTGGAAGGAAAGGGCATTGGGCTCGAGATTGCAGATGCCCACCGAAACAGCTTGGAGGGTTAAAAGGGGATTTCCCCGAACCTCCACCTTCATTGGCCCCTCAGTTTTCGTTCTCTAACCCCAACCCGTACCAATCAGCATAGGGATGCCCCGGAGGCTTAGTGGTACAGGCGGCAGCTCTCCGCTTATCAGCAGACATAGAAGAAAACCCTTTGGCAGTAGTAAAAGTAGGAGACACTTATGTGAAATTCCTGGTGGATACCGGTGCTACTATGTCCTCTGTGGGATTACCTGTAAGCAACACCACCGTCTTAAGTATGGGTGTGGCCGGTATCCCCATGAAAGAATTTTTATCTGAACCTACCAAATTGATAATTGAAGGACAACCAGTTAATGATGAGACTTTGATAGTCTCTAAAACAACACCTCTCCCTTTATTGGGAAGACAGACTTTGTGCAAACGAGGAGCCACAATTTATTGCACAAAGGAAGGAATGTTCATGGAGCTCCCTCCAAATAAAATCCATCAGTTCTTTAATGGGATTAAAGAAGAGAAAAGGGAGGATAACAAAGAAAAGGCTGCCCTCTATTGTTGGCAATTGAATGGCAACTTCTATTCCCCCTTGATACATGAAGTTATACAAAACTTAAAAGCTAAATTTGACTCTAATACTGAAGAATTGATGTATATAATTTTGACAAGCTTTGAGGCAGTTCAGCTTCACTGTACAGCCTGGTACACTCGACAAAAAGCTGAAACTTACCAGTGTTTGGTACAATCCTTTTTAAATAGAGAAGAAATAGTCGAAGCTACGCCCCGCATTTATTTTAGACCAGAAGGATTAGGGGTAGCCATTGATTGGACACCCTTACAGCAGCAGTGGTATAGAGAAGAGAACTCGACACCCCATCTGACATTGGCTGTAAAACCGCCAGCGAAACCTAAAGATATGGGTCCGATGATTGTAGGAATAGAAAAAGAAAAACAGCAACAAGGCTATCAACCTTGGGCAGTAATAAAATTGCAAAATGTTCAGATAGACTTTATCACCCACAACAGGGGGATTCTCCAGTGGAAAGGTAAAAATCATGCCTCCACTTTTGAAAAACAGCAACCCCCGGAACAACCAAGCCCTAAGCTGCCAATGGCGTTGAATCAAGTATCTTCTGAACTTTTGGCAAAGCATAAGAATCATGTTAGGCAAGTACATTCTGCAGTACCCCATCAGGTACAATTGATAAAGAACGCCGTGTTACCAAGCATTAGGCAGTACAGACTGCCTCCAGAGGCAGAAAATGGGATAGAGCCAGTCATTTCTGCATTGTTGGAACAAGGAGTTTTAGAAAAGACACAGAGCCCGTGTAACACTCCGATACTGCCCATACCAAAGGCCAAATGAATGGAGATTTGTGCAAGATCTGAGAGCTATTAATAAGATAGTAGTCCCTATCACCCCTGTGGTACCGGACACCAACATTATACTATCTGCTATACCACCAACAGCAACTGTCTTTACTGTGATAGACCTGTGTTCAGCTTTTTTCTCCATCTCGTTAAATCAAGAAAGTCAGTATCTGTTTGCTTTCACCCACAAGAAGCAGCAGTACACATGGACCAGGTTGCCCCAAGGATACACCGAAAGCCCCGCAGTATATGCAGCAGCAGTAAAAAGAGACCTCGAAGACTGTTCATTATCAGACTAGTCTGTGTTGTTGCAGTATGCGGACGATTTGCTTGTGGCTTCTAGCCACGGATACAGGTGCATGCAAGATTCCCTGAAACTGTTACAGCACCTATGTGAAAGAGGGCATCGAGTGTCGTTACAAAAGTTACAATTTTGTCAGACTCAAGTCCAGTACCTGGGTTTTCATATATTTCAAGGGCAGAAGCAGCTAGGACCAGAAAGAATTCAGACAATTCAAAGTGTCACCATACCAAAGACAAAGAAGGATATCTTGTCATTTTTGGGGATGGTTGGGTACTGTAGACAATGGATCCCCGATTATCGAGAAAGGGATGCGGTCCTAAGATCAGCTGCCCTAAATGATGCCCCACCCAAGGTGGAGTGGACTCCAGAGAGAGAAGAGGCATTTAAACAGTTAAAGAAAGCCATTACTAATGCTCCGGCGTTGGGACTTCCGAATTATGGTAAACCTTTTCAGATGTATGTGAATGAGAAAGAAGGATTTGCAACCGCAGTACTAACCCAAGAACATGGTGGGGGAAATAGACCAGTTGCTTATTATTCGGTTTTGCTGCCTCCAGTAGTAAGGGGAATGCCAACATGTCTACGTGCTGTAGCTGCTACTGCGGTCATGCTGGAGAAGTCGGTATCCATTGTTTTGGACTATCCATGTACTGTCATTACAGCCCATGCTGTGTTATTACTTTTGAATTCAGCTGCCACACAACACTTTACAGCGTCTAGAAGAACAGGTTATGAAGTATTACTGCTGTCACACCCTAACTATACCTTTCGATGCGCACCGGTAGTGAACCCAGCCACCTTTCTTCCTACTAAAAAAGTAGAGGATCCAGACCAGCATGATTGTCTGTTAACGGTGGAAATAGCCACCTTACCAAGACCAGATTTGCTCACAGAGCCCATGGACAATCCAGATCTTATTCTCTATACGGATGGATCATCACATAGGCCGTCGGATTATTTGCTTTTGGCTGGCTATGCTATTGTAAATCCCCACGAAACTGTTGAAGCATTCGCCCTGCCTACCGGAACCTCGGCTCAGGCTGCTGAATTGTTTGCCCTCACTAGAGCTTGTATAATAGCTAAAGATCAAACTGCTAATATCTATACTGATTCTAGATATGCATTCGGTGTGGTCCATGATTTTGGACAACTGTGGAAAAACAGAGGCTTTATCACCTCTGGTGGAAAGCATATTAAGCACTCTCAACTGGTGCTTAATCTATTAGACGCCATTCAGTTGCCAAGAAAGGTAGCCGTTATCAAGTGTGCCGCTCACACAACCGGTGAGGATGAGGTATCAGTAGGAAATAGGAGGGCTGACGAAGCAGCCAAACAGGCCGCTTCGGCACAGGCAGACTGCCTTCAAGCAGTCGCAATCTCCCCTCCACAATACTAGACATCCAACAACTTAAAATAGCCCAACAACAAGTTACTATACAAGAAAAAAGAACTTGGGAAAACCAAGGTTGTTTTCTCAAAAACAACATCTGGTGTCACCCTGATGGGCGAACTGTTTGCCCTAGATCTCTATTTTTGCCCCTGTCTCACCTAGCACACGGTCAGGCTCACATGGGCAAAGGAGGGATGATACATGCTATTAATGCACAGTGGTATGCACCAGGAATAACAGTAGTAATTGAGAAAGTTGCTAGAACATGTCAAATTTGTCAACAAAATAACAGAGGTAAAACACCTGCTGAATATGATCATCTACCCCAGTCAAGTATGCCCTTTGAAAATTTGCAAATTGATTTTGTCCACATGCCTCCAGTATCAGGTCTTAAGTACCTGTTAGTCATAGTAGATATGTTCACAAGGTGGGTAGAAGCGTACGCCACTAGGAGAGACGATGCCCGAACTGTAGTAAAAATTCTATTTAAAGAAATAGTACCAAGATATGGGATACCTATGGGAGTCAACAGTGACAGGGGAACACACTTCACAGGAAAAATAGTGCAAGATCTTGCGGAAGCATTAGGTTTCCAGTGGAAGTTACATATACCATATCAACCACAGTCCTCGGGAATGGTAGAGAGAGTAAATGGGATAATAAAATCTACCCTCACCAAGGTATGTCAGGAGACAGGACTAAAGTGGCCAGATGCCTTACCATTGGTACTGTATACAATTAGAAACCAAAAAAACCGAAACACTGGTCTGACACCACATGAAGCCTTGTTGGGAAGACCAATGCCTACCGGCGTAAAACCACCACTGGTGGCTGAAAAAATAGCATTAATTTGGAATGATGAAAAATCACTAAAGTATGCTCAAGCCATGTGTGAAATAGCGAGGAGACTGCACGAACAAATAAAGCAGAGACAGGTGCCCCCGTCGGAAGGAAATATGCACCCTTTCAGGCCTGGAGATCAAGTGTTAGTAAAAACATTAAATAAAGAATCCTTTTCTCCTTGGTGGAAAGGACCGTATCCAATAATTCTCACAACACGAACCGCTTTGAAGTTGGAAAAGCACCCGAACTGGGTGCATACAACCCGCTGTAAATATTATTTCCCCGACGAATTACAGCCGAAAGAAAAGGCATTGAACCAGGACGAGCTACGATTGCCCGACTAAGAAAACAGCCATCTTCTCGCTGAAGAACTGTACCTGCTCTTATTTTGTGTTCACTCCTTGTGTATTTTGGACTTAAAAGTATCTAGAACTCATTTGTATGCCAGTTTGGGCCTTTATTATTTGGGTCACTGTTACTATAGAAATGAGGCGGGACTCTGGGAAAAACTATCAGCGGACATTGGGCATTCTGATCATTTTAGCAGTTGGGCAAGCTAGACAGGAAGAAGAGTTGCTTGAAGGAAAGAAAATTAAATATCCCCCCAAGAAAGAAGATGGCTGCAACACAGCCAGTGTTGAGGTATCTCTGGGAAAAGAAAGGCTCCTGAGAAAGAAACGGGATGTATCTAACCATCAAACCCCAAGAAAGATATACCCGTTGTGATTCAGGGGGATGTAACATAACTATGGAAGTCATAAATGTAAATGGGAATTAAAGCCAGCAAGTGACACTTATATTACGGAAATAGGACAGAATGAGGTCTGTGTAACGGGAAATAAACCTGTCTATCTGGATGGAATTTTGTATAGGCCCCCCATTAATAAATGCGTGAGAGAAGTCTACACCCTGTATGACCCAGAAGTAAAAAGAACTTATACCTTTGGGCAATGGCAAAATGTAGAAAAATATCTGTCTATGCACAAAATTGAACCATTACCCCCTGTAATTAATTTGACTAGACTGCACAATTTGATACGTAATGACAAGCAAATTGAGGAAGCTCTGTCGAAACAAGGCAGAGACATCCACCAATTTAGAGTCGAAATGAGTTACAAGAAGGGGCAGCTTGTAAGAATCGCAGATGAAGTCACCTCTTTGACAGTACACCACTGGTGGGATGTATTTTCCGGATGGTCCCCGAAAGCTTCAGCAGTACTGAAGCTTGCTATACACCCCATAGTAATCATAGGTGTGATTATGCTTATATTGTTAATAATCATTTGTGGAATGTGGATAAAATTGAAAAAATTAATCAGTCAAGTAATGAGCCTGGTATCCCAAGTAGAAAGGAAAAGTGTGCTCGTGAAAGGAAGGTTAAGTCGCATAGAAGAAAAAGTAGATGGTTACAATGAAGAGGAATGTCTCAAACTGCGACCCTACCCTGAGGGGTATGAACCCCCTTTTAGCTAGGAAAAAATATGTAAAACACTGTGTTGATCTAGTAGAAGATCAACAAGGAGGGAATTGTGGAAGAAAACGATCGATGTCCTATAGTAAAGGAAAGGGTTAAATTCACTTTTTTCTTATTCTGTAGAATTACTGGGGCTAGAAAAACACTCAAACTTCTCAGCCTTGAAACAAAGGATGTTGTTTTTTAGTGACCATCTGATGTCTGTGTAAGTCTCAAGATACCCTGCTTATCAGGATACGGACAGGGAGAAACTATGCAAGGACAGATAAAGTGTGCCTTCCAGGATGACCTTTGTATTCACAGAGTGAATGATTAATGTTCATGCATGGTATGTTTAAGAAAAACTCCTGTTTTGACTGTATAAATGTAGAGCGGGTTTGCTTGTAGAGTTCAGAGTTTGGCCTCAGTGCGGACTGAGCGGACTCTCCGAGATATCTTGTTAGAAAATAAAATTCTCTCGAAGTGCAATTCTGAAAGTCTCCGCCTGAGTTAATTTAAGCTAAAATTTCCTCGACACTCCCACACCATCTCCGATCTTTCCTGAACACCTTATAACCAGGAATATTTAATACCCAATCCTGCTGTTTTTTGAGCCAGGTCTCAGTTATTGCCACAACATCATATTTCCATGTGGCTCTTTGTTCCTGCAGCTCACTTACCTTGTTTACTATGCTTTGTGTGTTCACATGCATACTCTGTAAACCCATCTTAGACCATCCTGTATTCTCTCTTATTTGGACCCTACCTAATACCTTACTATTTCTTACTTTAGTGCTCTCTACCTCCTACCTCATAATAGCTATTACACAGGATCTTTTCCATCCATAGGCAGTAGTGTAATGGTCAGACAAATCATTTTGGTTATTCCTTACCCCAAGGCATGACTGATGTGTAGTGCAATTCAACACTGCGTGAGTTATTTATGATTAGTTCTGTAATAACAAACCTATAATCACTTCTGGACAGCCATTACCACCACTCCACCTGGAAAATGCACCTCAGTGGTGTACCATTGCTTGTTCTTCTACAAGAAGTCTGCACCTTGCTAATTATTAGTGTCCATGGGTAATGAAATAAACTGACCCTTTAATACCATTCACTTCCAATCATTAATGGAATTTATAATCAGCTCAGCAAACAGAACTGATGTTAAACCCCTCTGGACCATACTTCTCTATTGGTTAGGAGAAGAGCAATTCGATTGCATTTTTTTTTTACATTTTATGTGGATTTCAAATTATGACAGTACTCAGGAAATGCACAAAGAAAACTTTGAACAGGAACTTTCTTTGCAAAAGGCTTGTTAGGATCTGGGACCTTTCACTTACTTCGGCGTTTTCCCTGTTTCAGGGAAGGGAGCCTACCTGAGTTCAACCTTATCTATTGTAATTTTAAGGATAATCAGGTATCATTTCCTATCCTTACACTCCAAGTTCAAGCACAATAGACTGGGCTAATATTTTCAGTGCATGTTTTAAATTGAAGGGCAAACTCCCTCTATTATTCTCCCCAATTTTCTCTCACTAAGCTATTCACTAACTGCAGCAAAGAGGGTTGACAGAGAGCCTGCCTCTTAGCTTTATCAGCGCTTCATTGAAGAGGCTTGTTTGAGGACGACAAGAGTGATTCTGCAACAACTCTCCCTCTGATTATTTTCTCCCTCCCTGTACTGACGTACATGGCCTCTGCTCGGCATTCCCCACAACTGAAATCAGGAACTGCGGATGTAGGCATATCAAAGCTTCCTGCTATTCTGGATTTGTTTATGGCTATCTTCTTTTCCATGTGTTGGAGAGGATGCACAACCCTAACTAGTATGCAAACTGTCACTTTAAAAGCAATTTCCCCTCTGTAAATAGTTTAATTGAAAAGCAAATGAGAACCATTTACAGTACACACCATTCTAACAAACACTTGGTCCTCAGTAGAAAACGTGGAGGTTCATAGAAACATAGAAAATAGGTGCAGGATCTACCTAGCTTTTGCTGTACACCCACTATCAAATTCCCATTGTTATCAGCTTTAATATGACTGCTTAGCAGAGTAAAAGCCTTGTTCCTGTGCAGCCATTTAGATCTTTTTGTTTCCATTTCAAATTTTATCTTTATTTGCCCCGCCTGCTAATACAAAGAGTGACAATCTTCCATCCAGTGAGCTTGCCTGCATCAATAATGGCAGTCGTCTGTGATACTTCTTCAGTAATTCATCTTATCAGTGTCAGACAACCCTCTCTGAAATGACATTGACATGTTAGTTTGGTGTGACACGTGAAATAGATAGCTCTTCATTAAACTAAAAGAAACATTTTAAACTTGTCACAATACTCCCAATCTATCAATTCCTATAAATAAATATTTTAAATAGTCATTTATGGAATAAAACAAGGCAGAGCTAAGCATCTTGGTCCATTCTAAGTTATTTCCTGCCTCCTGATCATCTTTCAGTCTATGTGTTGCTATCAATCTTATCTCTGTAGGTGATAGAGAATTCAAACAGGCTGCATTTAGACAGACTGTGAAAATTCACAGACCCCTAAGTCAAGGCTGCTACATGCAGTTCAGCATGTTGCATTAAGTCATCAATCAACTTGACATTTTAGGACTTTGGGTAGCGAGCCAATTAAAAGGTTAAAAGACTATTAATTGAGCCAATAAGGTCAAAGAAGGCGAGTTCTTTTCTGTAAATTGATCCAGGTATAAGTACAGCTATTTTGACCATGTGGTCTCAGAAGGACAAAGACCTGGCTTAAAGCCAAGAACTTGTTACTGCTGTCTGCCAAAAATAAAGAAGTTAAAACTACAATCGGAGTTTGTATTTCATTGGAAATTAAGAGATCTAACAGTAGGCGACATTTTAAAAGAGGAGACTGTAGGGTTTTACGCAACATATGATATGTGTTCTGTGGCATTGTGGAGTCTTCATTTACAATTTTACCCCACAGAGTTCTGTCCTAATGGATGTCCCACACTGCCATCCTTCTGTGCCTAACTTGTTTCACTTTCAACACAATCCTTATTGCTGTTGTTTTTATTGTTGTTACATTCAATTTTTCCATCACCAAAAATATCCTTCGAAACCTCTTCAGGTATTTTTATTATGCTTGCAAAACTCTGCTTAAAAGCACCCTATAGATAAACATGGACTCAGTTTGTATTGCCTTGAGTCTAGAACATTAAGGGGAGATCTAATTGAGGTATTCAAGATGATTAAAGGATTTGATAGGGTTGATAGAGAGAAACTATTTCCTCTGGAGGGGAGTCCAGAACAAGTGGGCGTAACATTAAAATTAGAGCTAGGCTGTTCAAGGGTGATGTCAGGAAGCGCTACTTCACACACAGGGTAGTGGAAATCTGCAACTTTCTTTCCCAAAAAGCTGTTGGGGCTAGTCCAATTGAAAATTTTGAAACTGAGATTGAGAGATTTTTGTAGGCAAGGGTATTAAGGGATATGGAACCAAGATGGATAAATGGAGTTAGGATGCAGATCAGCCATGATCTAATTGAATAGTGGAACAGGCTCGATGGGCTGAATGGCTTACTCCCGTTCCTATCTTCCTAAGTTCCTGTGCTATTCTGCAATTGCTTTCCTGTAAAAATTCTTACTATCTGTTGTAAGGATTCACACTCTGTGGTAAGTGACACTTTACTTGGAAAGCTTAAAACATGGGTGAAATTTGTATTTTCAGCACATCTCATCCTTGAAAGGATGACACTTCAAATAATTCAGTTTTATAAACAGTGAAACAGATCTGTTGAAATGAAGACAAAAGAGTGTTCGTGTGATTCACAACACTGCAATGTCATCAGTATTACAATAAATATGACAGTTTTATAGTAAAGCATTTTCTTTGTAAATAAAATGTGATTCCTATGGTTGCCTAAGCTGCGCTACAATTTAATTTTCTCAGCTGTTGTTCATGAATTTCTTTGCACCATTTTTATCACAGGTTATTTTGAGCAGAATCAGCAGCCAGCCATAAATTCAACTGTGATAATCCAACCTGAAATGCAATACTGAGAGGCTAATAGATCTATTCACCCATGCTATTTTGGGTCACATTCCAGCCATATCTCAGATTAAGGTGATGGGTACAAGCAAATTGTTTTAGGCTGAAGTGAATTAACTTTGGAATGATGTCAAAGGATATCGCATTATTTATACATAGTTCATCAAATACTGTGGCCTTTTGTAATGGAAACTGATTAGGTTTGTCACTATCAGATGAAGTATAATTCTACTATGTTAATTTGAATAACCTTCTGCTATCGCTATACAGTATACACCATTCTAACAGTTTAAGTCTTCTGGTCACAACATAAAAAGTTGCTTCAAGTTAGAAATGACTGTTTTTGTATATTTATTGGACACATTACTGCTAACTAAACAGCACATATTATAATAGGTATAGTAGTGCAGTGGTTATGGGATGAGTAACTCAGAATTAATGAGTTTAAATCCTACCAAGACAAATTATAAAACAACAACAACTTGTATTTATATAGTGCCTTTAACATAGTAAAACGTTTGAGAGTACAGTTCTTCTTCATTAGGAAGATGTGTAAAAGAGAATAGTTCTTTAAACAATAGTTCCCCAAAAAAGGATTTGCAGTTGAAGTGGCCCAGAAGAGCCAAGGGTCCAGGGGCAGCACGGGCCAGCCCACACTGCGATATGTGTGTGCACTAGGTCCATGCAGCAGAGCAGGTCTCCAGTCATCTTGGTTAATCCTTGCCACTGGACCAAGACCTAGCTCTGTCAAGCCCGTGTGGTGGTTGGTGTGCAACAGTCAACACACGTTAAAAAAATTCATGCACAGGCATCTTCCATCCCCTCAATTGGAGTTCAGGACTGGAACAGCGAGTCCTTCATCGAAACACCTGTGAACTCGTGGAAGCAAGTCATCCTCATTCGAGGGACTGCCATTGATGATGATAAGGGATAAATATTGCTCAGGACACGGGGAGAATTCCCCTCCTCTTTTTCGAAATAGTGGCATGGGATCTGCCATGTCCTCCTGAGAGGGTAGATGGGGCCTTGGTTTGATGTCTCACCTGGAAGATGGTACCTCCAAAATGTAGCACTGGAGTGTCAGCCTAGATTTTGTGCTCAAGTCTCTGGTGTAGGACTTGAACCCAAGGCCTACTGAATCAGGTGAGAGCCCCCTCAGGTGGACGTAAAAGATCCTGTGACACTATTCAAAGAAGAGTAGGGGCGTTCTAGCCAATATTTATCCCTCAACCAATATAATTAAAACAAATTATCTGGTCTTGATCTCATGGCTGTTTGTGCAACTGGCTGTCACTTTTCCTACATTACAACAGTGACTACATTAGCTGTAAAGTACTTTGGGGTCGTAAAAGGCACTATATAAATGCAAGTTCTTTTTTTCTTTCTATTTATTAAATATAATTCTTAGAATCTTCTTGTAGACTTTTTCTGCGACTTTTCAATGTTAGTCCTATTTTAGTAAAATTATGTTATTTTCTCTGTTTTCAACAAGTCTTCTCTTTTGAGTGTTTGTTTTCTTGAAGTCTTTCCACTGCAATTATTTATTGTGCTGTGCACTCTTGTTCCTACATTTCTTTCTACAGGCTTGGGCTGATAAGTGGCAAGTAATATTTGCACCACGCACGTATCAGGCAATTGGCATCTCCATTAAGAGAGGCCAGAACCACCTCCCTATAACATTCAATCACATTACCATTGACGATTCCTCCACCATCAATTTCCTCCGGGTCACCATTGACCAGAAATTGAACTGGACCAGCCACATAAATCAATGACGCCCACATCCCGAGAATGAATAATGAAAATAAATGTCAGTATTTTTCTCACTATGTGGGTTTCAAAACATTTCTTCTGCTGTTTATTTCTTCCTTGTCTCCTCACTGCTTCTGCCTACTGGGCTTTTTCATCAGTTAGACATTTAAAAAGTATTATTGCATATTATTGTATACTTCTGTCTCTGTGAACTCTATCACATCCAAAGTTCTATTCTTGACTAGTTGAATTCCTTCATTTGAAATTTTGGTGAATACGAGTTAATTTAGTGAATCAAGCACTCTGAGGCTGACCTGCCTGATTAGTACCATCTTTAGTTTTCTCAATCAATCTCAATCCAGAACATTCTTCTCCGAGTTGTTAAATAAAAACATTGCAGCAATGCAGAGTTCTTACAAATTTTCATCTATTCGACTCAAAATCTATATTTCTCATATTGCTCCTTTTCTATCAACACTGATCTGTCTTTGCAGAACAGTTGTGTAGATCGATCTTAACAAAGAAGGTTTATCTCCTCAATGTATTCCACATTATTGTGTGACAAATTATTTTTGCAGTGAAACTGTAGTTGAAGGGTTCTTGTTTACAGCTTAAAACACAGATATTTCAATGAAGTGGTGCATTGTGATGAAGCTAGGCAGAGAGATCCTCGCGGACGAAGTCTATCAGCCACATTGATTTCCATTTATTTTATCGCTTTTTAAAAATAACTTGTCAGAGGATGCTTTTTGCTAATTCTTAATGCTATGCTTTACTGTAGACAAGGAAGAAACATAGACACATAGAATATAGGTGCAGGAGTAGGCCATTCGGCCCTTCGAGCCTGCACAGCCATTCAATAAGATCTTGGCTGATCATACCCTCAGTACCCCTTTCCTGCTTTCTCTCCATACCCCTTGATCCCCTTAGCCGTAAGGGCCATATCTAACTCCCTCTTGAATATATCCAGTGAACTGGCATCAACAACTCTCTGTGGCAGGGAATTCCACAGATTAACAACTCTCTGAGTGAAGAAGTTTCTTCTTATCTCAGTCCTAAATGGCCTCCCCCTTATCATAAGACTCTGTCCCCTGGTTCTGGACTTCCCCAACATCGGGAACATTCTTTCCGCATCTAACCTGTCCAGTCCCATCAGAATGTTATACGTTTCTATGAGATCCCCTCTCATCCTTCTAAACTCCAGTGAATAAAGGCCCAGTTGATCCAGTCTCTCCTCATATGACAGCCCAACCATCCCTGGAATCAGTCTGGTGAACCTTCGCTGCACTCACTCAATAGCAACTTAGAAAGAACTTTTGAAGTGTAGTCATTGTTGTAATGTAGGGAATGTAACAAATCTCAACAGGAAACATTATAAGGAAAAAAGATAAGTTTCAGATTGAAATGTAAACATCCCAACAAAATTGAAATTAATGTAACAGGCTCGAGGGGCTGATTGGGCTACTTCAGCTGCAACGTTCCTATAATCCATCCTCCAGGAACATCTCTCCACCATCAATTCACTTCTGTGACACTGCTTTAGCATATTCATTCCTACCTTGTAGTCTTTTTTTTTCCAAAAATATACTTTATTCATATAAAATTTTCACAATACATTGGAAAATAGCTCAGTACCTTGAGGTCAGCAATTCCATACAATTCGTTTAGATGCTGACAGCAGTTCCATACAATGCACTAGGTTGCATTTCATTTCAAGGTACAGTTTAGTACAATCCGTAAATCACGTTACACGTAATACTGTGCAAATAAGATATTACATGGAGCAGATGAGAACAGGTTTACATTAGATTCCAGGATACATTTCAAAACCGATCACGAATCACGTTACATGTAGCACTATGCAGATGAATGCAGTACACGGACCGGATGGGGATACATGGGGATGGGGATACTAAACAGTGCAGAGACTTTCATTATACATGGCATAACACAGGTGTTTTTCAGTACATGGTGCTCTACGTATACAAGCAGATTAACAAGTACAGCCCGAGGTGGGTCTGATTCCATCCCCTGGGTTTACCGTGGCGGAAGGGCCTTAAACTGTGGCTCTTCCCCATCGTGCCTTTGCGGCGACTGCACCAATCTTTAGTGCGTCCCTCAGCACGTACTCCTGGACCTTGGATTGCGCCAGTCTGCAACACTCGGCCGTGGATATCTACTTGCTCTAGAAGACCAGCAAGTTTCGGGAAGACCAAAGTGGGTATTTCACCGAGTTGATGGCTCTCCAGCAGCAGGTGATATCTGTATCGGTGTGTGTCACTGGGAACAGTCCGCAGAGCACAGAGTCCTGTGTTACAGAGCTGCTTGACAGCAACCACTGCATCTCCTTCCAGACCTGCCTTGCAAAGGGCCAGTCCCAAAGGAGATGGGTGACAGTCTCATCCGCACCACAGCCAACTCGGGGGCAGAGTGCCATGTCTCTGAAACCCCGGCTGTGCATGAAGGATCTGACAGGTAGGGCCCTTCTCACCGCCAACCAAGCTATGTCTTGATGCCTACCTTGTAGTCATTATACTGCCACTAATTAATGCTGTAGCTCCTCTGACAACAGTACTAACAATAGCCTAACCGAATCCTGCTGCTCAGTCCACTCCTCGCTGGAGCTGGACACTCCTGGGCAGAATCAAGATCCAGCTGGAAATCTTGCACCGGCAGTGGAAAGTACATCATTCTACAAGTAATGTAAGGGTCCTTCCTTTCCCCCGGCAAAAATTGTATGACGATGTATCCTGATACATAGCAATTTCAGAAATTTGAATCTGCACAAAACCAGTTTAATCTAGTTGTGCAATATTAATCTTTGAGAACATTGCTGCAAGAAAAATGCCTTGCCCCTGCTTGGTACCTGTTTGGCAGAGTTTTAATGACTGAGTTTTAATAGCAGTTTTTAAAACTAAACCTGGGCCTTGGTTAGGTCTTTACAGAGGCTTTTGGTCTCCCATAGGAACAGTAGTAGGGCATACAGCCCACCCCACCCCCTCCCCAAGCCTGGTCTGCCATTCATTGAGATCATGGCTGATCTGTACTTTAATTCCATCCACCCGTGTTGGCTCCATATCCCTTAATACCCTTGGCCATAAAAGGAGCGACATGCGGTGGCCATGGAGCGGCGTGGAGGCCCCGACCTGCGAGAAACCATCAGCGGCAGGTCGGGGCCATAAAAGGAGCAGCGTGTGGCCCAGGGAGCAGCATGGAGGCATGCCACGACAAGGTACAGCGCGAGCTGGTGCAGAAGGGCAATGGCAGCGAAGAGTGATGTCAGCAAGGTCCAGGTCGGTGATTGGAGCGTGGGCAGATGCAGCAGGAGCGGCGAGATCGGGGCGAAGGAGCTGTGAGGGATGTGATCGGGCCCAAGGGAGGCGTGAGTTCGGGCCAGGGGCAGCATGGGCCAGCCTACACTGCGATATGTGTGCGCACTAGGTCCGTGCAGCAGAGCAGGTCTCCAGTTGTCTTGGTTAATCCTTGCCACTGGACCAAGACCTAGCTCTGTCAAGCCTGTATGGTGGCTGGTGTGCAATGGCCACCACACGTTAAAAAAAGCCATGCACAGGCATCTTCCACCCTTCAGGATGTAGTTCGGATTCTTCATTCGAAACACCTGTGGACTCATCTTTTTTTTGGTGTGGAAGCAAGTCATCCTTGTTTCGAGGGACTGCCTATGATGAGAATACCCTTGGCTAGCAAACATCCATCCTGGGCTGTGCGGGACCGGCTGAGAGCTGTGAAGCCACACAGCTTGAAGGGAAAGTTGCATGGACCCCTAAATCTCTTTGGACCTCCACTGTTCCTAGCTTTTCACAATTGAAATAATACTTGGATCTATCCTTTTTTGGTCCAAAATGGATGACCTCACATTTGCCTGCATTGAAATCCATCTGCACAGTTTTACCCACTCACCTTAAGCTATTAATGTCTCTCTGTAATTTTATGCTCCCTTCTACACTACTTACTTTACCATCAATTGTTGTCATTGGCAAACTTGGATATATGTCCCTCTATTGCGTTATCTAAGTCATTAATAAATATAGTGAATCCTTGAGGCCCCAGCAGATCCTTGAGATACTCGTATCCCTACTCTCTGTCTTCTAACTTCGAACCAGGTCAATAATTTGCCTTCAATTCCATGATCCTTAATTTTAGCTAACAATCTCTTATGTGGAACCTTATCTAATGCTGTCTGGATGTCCATATAAACTACATCCATAGACATATCCCTGTCTACTACTTTAGTTACTTCCTCAAAAAATTCAACTGGGTTTGTTAGACATGAACCAGGTCACTGATTGGAGCATGGGCAGGTACAGCAGGAGTGACGAGGTCAGGGCGCAGGAGCAGTGAGTGAGCGTGGAGCGACGTGATCGGGGACTAGGAGAGGCGTGAGTTCGGGACCCAGAAGAGGTGAGGGCCCAGAGGCAGCACGGGCCAGCCCACACTGCAATATGTGTGCGCACTAGGTCCATGCAGCAGAGCTGGTCTCCAGTCGTCTTGGTTAATCCCTGCCACTGGACCAAGACCTAGCTCTGTCAAGCCTGTCTGGTGGCTGGTGTGCAATGGCCACCACATGTTAAAAAAATCCACGCACAGGCATCTTCCACTCTTCAACATGTAGTTCGGGACCTGGAATATTAGGTCCTTCATTGAAACACCTGTGAACTCATCCCTTTTTGGCATAGAAGCAAGTCATCCTCAATATGTGGGACAAGCCCCGGATGAGGATGATGATGACTAATTAATTATTCTTTCATGCCCATATGATCACCTCTGGTGTACCCAGGGCTGCATTCTTAGTCCTTTCCACTTCAATAATTGCTTTACAATGGTGTTATCACCAGAAACATGGGTTCAGGTTCCACATGTATGCTGATGCCTCCCAAATTTATCTCCCCCCTCCCCCCCCCGCCCCAATGCTGCAAGGCTATATAGACAAATAAATGATTTAAACTTGGCCATTTGCCTGTCTGACATGAAGACATGGTTGAGTCACAACTTCTTCCAGCTAAACGTCAGCAAAACCAAAGCTATCCTCTCCTCCTCTAAACAACTACGTGCGTCCAGGCACAAATTCACCAACTCCCTGCCTGGCACCTTGGGTCCAGCCCAAAGATGCAGAATCTTGGTATACTGCTTGATCCTTAGCTCAGCTTCCTCTGCCGCATCCAATCCATTTCCAAAACCACTTCCTTTCATCTCAGAAATATCAGCCGCCACTACCTTTCCTGCTGAAATCCAATCTTTTAGCCGTCAAGTTTCAATTATCCCAATGGTCTCCTTGGCAGCCCCTGAACCTCCACATGCCACAAACTGCAGCTAGAATGCTGCAGCCCATGTCCTCAACCATACAAAGTCCTGCACTTCTATCACTCCGACCCTTGCTAAGCCTCACTGACTTCCTCTATCCCAATGAATTAGCTTTAAGATGCTTATTCTCGACTTCAAATACCTCCATGGCATGGTCCCACTCTACCTCAGCAATTTTGTCGTCATACATCCCTGTGCTCACTCTCAAGTACACATTGGATAACTCCTTGTTCTACATGCTCTCTGCTCCACTGGCAGTGCTTCTACAGCGACTGTTTCCTTTCCTACATTACAACAGTAACTACACTTTAAAAGTACTTCATTGGCTGTAAAGCGCTTTGGTACATCCTGAAGTCGTGAAAGGCACTGGATAAATGCAAGTTCTTTCTTTCATAGAATTATTGAATGGTTACAGCATGGAAGAAGGCCACTCGGCCTGTCGAGCCCGTGCCTGCTCTCTGCAAGAGCACCTCAGCTAGTCCCACTCCACTGCCCTTTCCCCGTAGCCCTGCAAATTGTTTTCTTTCAGGTACTTATCCAGCTCCCTTTTGAAAGCCGTGATTGAGTCTGCCTCCACCACCCTCTTAGTCAGTGCATTCCAGATTCTAATCACTCGCTGTGTAAAAAGGTTTTTTCTTGTCGCTTTTGGTTCTTTTGCCAATCACCTTAAATCTGTGTCCTCTGGTTCTCGACCCTTCTGCCAATGGGAACAGTTTCTCTCTATCTACTGTCCAAAACCCTCATGATTTACTGTGGCCCTGCCCTCTAGACCTCCTTCCCTCAAAACCTCTGCTTTGCCACTACCCTCTGCCCTTGCAAAATCATTCCCATTGATATTGCTTTTGCTCTTTTCCCAGCTCCTATCTATCCTGTCTTTTACTTGCTGCCTACCAGTTTTGACTTCCTGTGAAATGCTTAAAGAGGTCTCTCTGTACTGAGAGGAGCTCTAGAAATGTGAGTTATTCTAATATGGATGGCTTGTCAAGGTTGCCCCACAAGTGGTAGATGGTGGGCTCCTGCAACCCAAAGCACTTGGGGCTTGACAGGCAGCAGAATTGATCTGGGTGGCTGCAGTGTGTACCATCTACAGGATGCAACTTGCCACAGCTTCTTCGGCAGCACCTCCCAGGCCCGCGACCTCCACCTCCCAGAAGGACAAGGGCAGCATTTGCATCAGAAGGCCAGCACCTCCAAGTTCCTGTCCAGGGGAGTTATCCCCTGTGTTCTGGTCAATATGTATCCCTCAATCAACATAACAAAAACAGATTATCTGGCCATAATCACATTGTGGGAGCTTGCTGTGCGCAAGTTGGCTGCCCGAGTGTCTCACATTACAACAGTGATGTAATTGGCTGTAAAGCGCTTTGAGACATCTGGTGGTCGTGAAAGGCCTTCTATCTGCAAGTCACACACCATCCCAATTTGGACATATATCGCAGTTCCTTCAAAAGCCTTGGATCAAAACTCTGGGGCACTCTATCTGACAAACAACAGGGTGGGGAGTAAGTACCTTCACACGGACTGCAGCGGTGGAAGAAGGCGGCTCAGCACCAGCGCCTTCTCAAGGGGCAACTAGGGATGGGCAATGAATTGACAATAAATTGCCTGGAATGCGGCTAATGGGAAAAAAAAAGAGGAGCTGAGCCGGTGGCGGGGATTGGGGGGGGGGAGGATGCGCGGGCGGTAAGTGGCGCGCGGGAGGCGCGTGCTCGCGCGGCGGTGTGACGGACGGACGAGCGGGGTGCTGGGCTCGAGGCGGTAACTGAAAGTCCGGCTGTGAGCTCGAGAAGGTGAGAGAGCGGGAAGCGCGAGCCGGGGCAGCGCTGCTCGCAGTCTCCGCACTGGGAATCCGGCCCTGCCCGACCCGGTTGTGAGGTGATCTGGGAGGGAGTGAAGGAGGAGATTCTCAGCGGCTTGTAACCCGGTGGCAAGTGACCGGGTCCCGGGAGGCACGAACCGATCGCCGAGGTGAGAGAGAGAAAGAAAGACCGGCTGCCGGAGGGAGGGAAGGAGCGGGTCGGGCCGGGCGGCCACCACCTCCCGTGTGAGAGCGGAGCTTTGCGGGGGTGGGCTTCACATCCCGATCCGAGCCGTGAATGAGGAGGAGGGGTGTGATGAAGTTGAGGGGCGCCGCCCGTTGAGGGATCGCCTGGCCGGGACCCCCGGGGGAGAGGAGCCCGCTCCCCTCTTCCCGCCCGCCGTGCAGGTGATTGAGACCTCCTCATGTCCCGGGGGCAAAGATTGGGGAATTTGATATCAGGCTCCAGGTAAAACTTGAACCCACTTTGCCTTGGACTGTTCGGGTGAATGTGGAGCTGGCACCCAGTGGTTTTTTGTGGAGCGTGTTGCCTCTTGGGGGGCGAGGAGAGGTGCGAGTGGTAACAGCAGGCACCTGGCCGGGGGGTTCCTGCCGTCACCAGGGCCCCCTGGACTCTGGCCAGCCAAACTTGCGTTCGCACTGAGCCGTGTCGGATTAGCTTGATTAACTTTTTATGCGAATGGCATTTCTTTAATGAAGAAATTCTGTGGCACATTTTGTTCGTGCGGTTGGGTTGATGGCACTCTGCAAAGCAGAGCAAGTTTGGTTGCTGGTAATATTCTGCCACTGTTGCTGCCTACCAAGCATGAAAGGAAGAGTATATTTGCATGTTGCCAATGACCCAGGAACGCATTAAACAGGAATAACTGAAGCAAACAGCTTTAATTCAGCAAGGTGTTCAAAACAGTTTGCAGCTCCTGGTCTTTTGAGATACAGCTTTGCAAAATAGGTATATGATATTTCCATTACCATATCGTATTTACAAAGTATATGAACTGAACAGGAATAGAATAGTTATTGATTTTACAGTTGTTTGACTTTTGTTAGATTGCTAGGGATTTGCAGGAGAGTTTTCAGTGTGGTATTGTAAACAGCCGATACAAAATACTTTGACATTCAGAAAATCAATAATTGAAAACTTTTTTTAAAGGTCTAATGGCAATATTTTTGTTTTAAACTTTTGTAGTGTTTTCAGTGTAACCTCAAATTAAACTGAAAACCTCAGTGCTGGCTGGATTTGCTCAACTTAATTGCAGCTGGCTGGGGCAATCCAGAGAGGTCCTTTTCAGCCGTAAGGCCTAATGTGGGTCATGGCGTGGCTGTTATTTTCTTTATGTAAACACTGACAAAAAGAGAGGAAACATTCTGTATAACATTTTATATCATCTTTGTAAGAAAGCACTTGAAATTGGAAAAAAAATGCAATTCTGGAAAATATAGCTGGTTAGAGGAAATAATTATATTTGGGTAAATTTAATGCAGGAACTTATGAAATCTGAAGTTTTCTGATACCTGACTTTTCTGACAGAACTAGCTCGCAGTATGAGAGTGAAATTGGGTGTGAAGGTGAACTTGGAAACACAGTGCCTCATAGCAAAACTTATTTTTGGAGTAGATGAACTACTTTAGGAATCTTAACTATGGTGTCGTCATTTTTGACACTTGTATTTCCTTTCTTGTGCTCAAGATTGGTTTTATGATGGACATTATTAAAAGCACCCCTCTGACTGACATCACACAACGTTACGGGTGGATTTTTTTTGTTGTCTCACGTCACAGCAGGTCATGTCCAGTCGGCATTTGTACCTATAATTTGGCAGTGAAGTGAGTAATATTTCTCAATTTTTTTGTTCAGGAGTATTTTACTGCACTTCAAGGATATGCTGGTGATATTGACAGCTATCATGAATTGGAGTATTAGGTTGAAAGCTGGTAATTGTTTGGAATAAGAACTATCTAGATTGGTAATATGGGATTTAAGTTGAGACTAAGCAGGAATTATGTTTTTTGGTGGTTGAGAGTTTAAAAACAGCCTCTTTAAAAGGTTTAGAGATGTACTTTTAACAGTTCATCAAGGTGATCCTTTTGTGGTCTTTGCTCACTTGGTTTTGCTCTGACTGCACCAGATGATCTGCCATTTGGGAGGACAGTCTTTAATACAAATTTGGAAACTCCTATTACATTTCTCAACAACTGGGTATAGTGGAGGATAATGAAGGAGAACATAAAATATTTCATTGGTCCTTATTGTTGGAAAAATATGATTCTGCACATATCTGCCACCAAAAAGACATGCCCATTTGACTCATCGGTATCATCCTTTCTGACAGTTTGTGCTTCTTGGGTTAAGTCCAACCTTAGTTAATTTCTTGAGGGAGGTGGATAACTGCCAGGAAGGTGACGATAAGATTTCACTGAATGTCGTCAAGTAAAAAGCTAAGGATGCCAGCCTACATGCACCCCGGATTGAACTCCACAGATATAAGTTTTCATAGTCCCAACAAGACTGCGATGATAACATCCTGTAAATATATCTGACATCTTAGTAACTTTTAAACCCATTATTCATATATTTTTGCACTGGCTTCTAAAGGGATTAATTGAGACCAAATTAGATACTTCCAAGAGAGTTTACATATCTCTTGGTGATGGTGACAGAATTTTTAATTCCAGTCTCACCTTGAGGATAGTTAAGTTTGTTCTTGTGTCCTGTAGTCTTGTTGTCAATTTTTAGCAACTTGGATTGTGTCTATGCTGGGTCTTTTATTTAATAATGTTCACTTCGCTGCTTATCTTTGTTAGACTCCAAGAATTATTCTTGTTACTCTTTGTTGGATTTTTCAATGAACTTGTGTCCTTTTGAAGGTGTGGTGCCCAGGGTTGCATGTAATATTCTAGTTGTGACCATGCCAATGAGATATGCAATGTTTAAATAAGCTATGGTGATTTCTCAAATGCCTTTGAGAGACATTTCAGTACTGTGCTTGGATACGTTCTGTGAATCACAGAATTGTACAGCCCAGAAAGAGGCCATTCAGCCCATCGTTTTTGTGCCGGCTCTTTGAAAGAGCTATCCAATTAGTCCTATTTCCCTGCTGTTTTCCCATAGACCTGCGCTTTTCTCTCCTTCATTTATCCAATTCCCTTTTGAAAATTACTAGTGATCTACTTCCAATACCTTTTCAGGCAATGCATTCCAGATCATAACTGATTTATTATAAATTGTATCCACATTTTTTTATTCTTTCACCTTTGCCAATTTACACTCATCTATTATATATTTCATGTTTCCTGCATCAGTGTGTATTACTTTATGCTTATCTGTGAAAATAGATCTACCTGATCTACCCCATTTGTCAGGTTTCACTACACTTTGCTTGATATTGTCACCTATTTTTGCAAGGTTGCTGGAATACCCATTTGATGGTTCTTGAAGGTGTAAATAGTAGAGGACTCTAAAGCTCAGCTTTATGGGAGTATGGTCAGCCGAAGACAGTCTTTTTCATTTTTTTACGATTACATACTTTATATGCTGTAAAGCTGGTTTTCCAATCTAGCTAGCAAATTTGCTGTTAATTTCATCCACTTTTTTTTAAACTTTTGAGAGCCTTGCACAACAAGTGGAACTTCATCAAATATCTTGTGAAAATACAATTTTGATCTACTGGATAACAGCCAACAATTTTGTTACCACATTAGAATTCTGGTAGATCATTGGTCCAAATCTGCACTGACTAGCTCCTATGATTTCTTTTTTACATGGTGTCCTATAAATTATTGTTTTTCCTATCTCCAGGGTTAGTTAACAATGGTTAATAATGTATACAGTGGTTGATATATTGCTTCTTGCTGCATTATTTGTTTTCTCGTTACTGGATACTGACTCTTGATGTGACACAGCCGTACACATTCCTCACTTACTTAATCAGCAGTGGAGCAAGGTTGGCCGACTTGATGTGAGGGAGTGGGGGGACGTTGACTTGGTGGGAAAGAAACTGGAGAATGCTGGCTTATCTAGCCCCAAGGCCGAGCCAGGAACTGCACAGACCCAAATCTGAAGGCCGTAAATGGGTGACAGCGGTTCCTTGGAGCAAAATGGGGGCGGTCCTCCAAAGCCACGTTGATCAATCTCAAAATGATAGGAGGTGGGGTGGGGCAACACTTTCCCATTGGCTCCACCACTGTCCTTAATTATTCATTGTCTGGTCCAGATGCTTTCTGGCATTTAATGTTTTGACTTTCATCATAATGCGTGCCTTCCTAACCCCCTATGTGACTTTGATTCTTGCTAGAATTTGTCCAGGCTTCATTTGATTGATGTAACTAGTTCAGCTATTTCTTACCTACTTTGTTACATTACTACTCGGTTATCCCTGAAAACCTTGGGCCATACTTTGCAATAGCAGGGCATCTAATGCCTTCTGCCATTAATTAGGCTTCCATTTGTAAGCAGGTTGGCAGTAATTAACACCTATCACATTGTTAAAAGGGTACTTGGACTTCAAATAACTTGACTTGTGGCGAGTTTAGTTTCTATCTACTATGCAAATTCAGCAACTTCACATCTTTCAATGGCGAGATGCCATTTTTCATGAAGCTAACTCAACTACGGAATGCAACTTTTGGATATCTGTGGTTAGAAGAACATAAGAAATAGGAGCAGGAGTAGGCCATTTGGCCCCTCAAGCCTGCTCCGCCATTCAATATCATGGCTGATCTGATCCTGGCCTCAACTCCACTTCCTCGCCCGCTCCCCATAACCGTTGACTCCCTTATCTTTCAAAAAATCTGTATCTCTACCTTAAATATATTCGATGACCCAGCCACATATATGTCCATTACCTGACATTGCTGTACCATTTGCGCATAAATAACGGCGAGCGCCGTTGGCCTCGGTGTTATTTTGACACACAAATCTGGGCTTACCTTTTGTTTCTGAGGGTCACAGGTGTGTGTGTGTACCATGGAGCCTCGGAAGCATCTAGAAAGTTGTAATTCATGCATATATTTCAAGTTGCTGATACTAACAGAGCTTGATCTGATTTACAATTTATTCACCAACCATGATAAAACTGGCCCTTTGCCAACCTCCACAAATGTAAAATTCAACGTGAAAATAGGACTGAGTTGCCTGGGCTTCGAGGACTGGATTATTGTGGCTTGGGGCTGCAGTTTGGATTCTCCTATTTTAAGGACCTGTCTGATTTTTAGCATTCTGTATTCATGCATATTATCTTTGATTAGGTGCTTGTTGAAATTGGTAGCTTTGTTGATTGTTTACTATTTAGAAATGCTGTAGCTGAAAATGGGGGGAAAAATGTACCAAAAGCTTTTTGTGCAATTTTTGATAGTGTATCTTCGACATTACTTTTTGAGTCAATATGTGTTTGAACAAAACTCTGGATGTTGGTGATGGTAAATAGAACATTTTTTTTCCCCCTAGTTATCAGCTAGTGTTGGCATCAATCACTCCCAGGTCAGGATGGAATGAGCCAGATGCAGATCAAAGTTTGCTGGCTGTAATGTGCTCCAACAATGCACCTTGAGCCAAATCTCCAGAGCACAATATTCTAGCCAGCACAGACACACTAGACTTAAATCTCTTCAATTTGAGCTGGATTCTGATCCATCTTTTGCAGATCACAGGACTAATGCTGGGAGACTGGTCGCTGAAAAACGATGGAAAAACTGCTTTTGTTTTGTGGGATCACCCTCCAATGTCTGCCGCAGCCTGATTCATTCGCGATGCAATGCAGTGAATGTGGCTTCAGCTGTACATTACAGACAAACCCACCGAAACGCTGTTGAAGACGTACCATACTTTGTAGTCCACCTTATTTATTTGCTCAGTAAGGTTGGAATAACCTGTAGGGCACAGTATGAAGAAAATGTTATAAACTGCTTTTAAGTTCATTTTTAATGTTGAAAGCATTTTAATCATCTTTGTGATGTACTGTGCCATGTGTTTTGTAAGTAGGCAGTAATTTAATCTTGTAAGTGTTTGTGTAGAATTACTGCATAGTTTGTAAGATCACATTTTTTCATGTTTGCCTTTTTAGCAGTACATTCACCATATTAGGCAGAAGAATATAATTTTTTTGGACTATTTAGCCATTTTGAGTTATTTCTGAGCTCAAAATCCCTTGGGCCTCTTAGAATTCTGAAAAATGAAATCTGAGATTTCTGTGTATTTTTCAAGCCATGAGTGATTACTTATTACATCTTATTACATTTGAACCACACCATTGTAATAGATTGCTCAGTGACTGTTTGTTTGGTATACTGAGTCTGTGAATGCAGCAAGAGACATATTGTAGGTTTAGAAGTGGCACAGTATTTGTATCTGTTGTGTGAAATTCCAGGCTGTGTTCATATTGGAGTTTTCGGCACTAACATAAAACCATAGAATGTTGTACATCTGTACCTGTTGGA
The DNA here is from genome assembly GCF_044704955.1 of Pristiophorus japonicus. Taxonomy (NCBI): domain Eukaryota; kingdom Metazoa; phylum Chordata; class Chondrichthyes; family Pristiophoridae; genus Pristiophorus; species Pristiophorus japonicus. Next base: position 61,331,774 of record NC_091989.1, on the reverse strand, counting down.
AGTGTGGGACCTAATATGACACGACTGGTCTTTTATATCAAATTTGGTGGATGGAAGAAGCTATCTCCGGTATAAGAATTCTTGCAATTGAAGAGATTGCACAGACAGACATTAGGAGTAAAACTGTACTTCCAACATTTTGGAGACACAAAAGACTCTTTTGCTAGTAGTGGATAAATATGTAATGAAGCAGATTGCGAGAGAAAATGTGATAACACGTACAAAGGAAATGGCTGTCTGTGGACAGATGGTTTGGGCGTGATTATTAACACTTTCATAAAGTGTATAGTCAGCCAGTGTAATCAGTTAATGGGATGTATCTTGCGGTTGCCTGAGTTAAAATAGGTTATTTTAACGCTGTATAACTTAATTGCTAATTTGAAATAAATGCGCATGGATGAGGACGTGCTCAGTGCAGAATCTAAAGGAGGATATCTGAGAAGAGCTGTGTCGGACTTTGAAAGGCGGTAAACAATGAGAATTTTGAGTGAAAGGCAGTAGCGCTCGAAAGATGATGGGAGAGGAATATGGGAAGAAGTGTGATTTGGCAGTTCAGGGCTGTAACATTTTGGAGTGAAATGTATACAGACTGGAGGCTGGAGGAAGGAATTGCTGCCCATGTACCATGTTTTGGTCCAAGCCAGGATATCGATGGATTCATTCGTGATCAGGTTATGGATAACGAGGGGCTTGTTTGAGAGGGCACAACCATTCTGGAAGGTATTGACAGTTGATCCACTGGTTGGGTCACAGGGTTGGTCTAACTGTATGCTTGATGTATTATAATTCAGCTAATCCTTGTGCTTTGTGCTACAGGTGATTGTTGTGAAGGTCTGTTTCTGTATTTCTCTCCATTCCTTCGGTTATCTGGAAGCTTGGGCTTTGCTCCCAGTCTCCCTCAGCGTTTTTGTCTTGTCTTTGAATCTAGAGGCAAACATGGTACAGTGGTAATATGTACTTTTTTTTTTCTTGTGTCCAGGTTTCCCCGCCCCCCCCTGGCCTTTTATACAGGTTGTATCTCCCTGTTGCGGTGATCCCTTTGTGAGAAGATGATTATCTTGGTATGGAAATTAAATAATAATGTGAACTATAATCTAAACTGAATAGAACAAAGGAAAAACTATTCAAAAACAAAATTGAATGAGTCCTGAATTTTTGGAAAGGGAACAAGTTGATTCTTGATCTTGCCACCTTTGTTAATATAAAAGTAATTTACAGGCTTGGTTTAACCTATGAACTTCATGGGCAAGCCCAGTTGGTCAAGTCTTGCTGCCTTTAATTAGAACATTCCTGATTGTACAATGTTCTCTGTGGACCAGTCACAATGGGACTTTTGTCTTGATACATGAAAACTGTTATTGGTGTGTATTTGATTTCCTATCTGCTATTTGATTGCTTTTGTTATCCAGTTCCATATGCAAACTGATATTGCTACCCAAGGACGTGCATTAGTTGCTGTGAGGAATTTTCTAATGTAAATGTAGAGAAGTTGGAAGAATTTCTTGTCCTATTCATTGTTCCACAACTTTTTTTTAAAGCAGCATATCAAATGCGTCGCAAGGTTCAGTGAAATGAATTCTTGATGCTTTCTTCTGCTTCAATAATAAAGGTTATGTGAATGCCAAATATTCTGTTGAAGAATTTAGTATCCAAAGAAATAGAGTTACAACTTAATTTTTATCAAATGGTTCTTTGAAACTTTATTGAAAATATTGCTGGGCTGGAACCAAACTAATTTACTAACTTGCAAGCAAGAGCAATGTTTATCCCTTGTGTTTATTTATGGTCTTGTGAGCCACTGCTAATTGTCTTTGCTAGGCTAGATTAATTCTAGACCGTGTGATGTGACAAAAGACTTGCATGTGTTGTGGTTCTACTTCGATTATTTGCGAAGATGGAGTTTTTCTTGCTCTCTGAAATGGACTCCAGAACAGCAATTGAGTATTTTTCTAAAATTGTAAATAGTAAATAAATACAAGTCGCTTAGAGATTGACCCTAAAATAAGCTACCAACCACACATCCACTCCTTCATGAAGACTGCCTATCCCCTGACTGACCCTGCCTCACCTCATCCATGCCTTTCTTACCTCTAAACTTGACTCTTCCAAAGCTCTCCTGGCTGGGCTCCAATCTTCCACCCTACATAAACTTGTGCTCATCCAAAACTCTGCTGCGCATATTTTAACTCTCTCCAAGTCCTGTTCACCCATTACCCCTGTGCTTGCTAACCTACACTGGCTACTAGTCTGGCAACAACTCCATTTTGAAATGCTCATCCTTTTTTCAAATCCCTCCATGGCCTCGCCCCTCTCTCTCTAACTTCCTCCAGCCCTACAAGCTTTCGAGATCTCTGCGCTCCTCCAGTTCTCGCATCTTGCATATCCCTGATTTTAATCACTATCATTGGCCGTCAGCTGCCTTCGCCCTAAGCTCTGGAAATCCTTCCATAAACCTCTCCGCCCCTCTTCCCCCCTCTCCTCCTTCAAGATGCTCCTTAAAACCTACCTCTTTGACCAAGCTTTTGGCATTGCCTGTGGCTCGGTGTCAAATTTTGATTGATAACGCTCTTGTGAAACCTTGTGACGTTTTACTACAGTAAATGCACTATATAAATGCTGTTGCTTCTTCTTTAGTGATGGGGAGTGGTGGGAGGTAAGCAGTGTCTCTTTGGGGTCAAGGTAATTCAAAGATGATCCACTTGGCGATGAAAGTTTGAACCCAAATCAACCCGCGGTGGTCATCTGATAGCTGAAGCAGACGGGTCTGCAGTACTCCAGGGCACTATTGGCCCATTAAGGAAACCTTTTGGTGGGAACCAGGACTCTTTGCACTCTACCCCAGAATGTCCTGTAAGCCAATGCCCCGACAGGGAGAATAGTCCGAACTGGACAGGCAGCTGTGCAGTAGTAACTTGTTGAACTCCAGCAGCACCCCTACAAAAACTTTGGGTGTGCCAGTCTGCCTAAGTGCTTTGAGTAATTGGAATGTGTGCCTGCAGGGAGAATGTGGACACCATTATTGGGCAAATAAATAGAAACCATACATGTAGGTGTGGATTTCTCAGCAGCTAGATTTGGACATTTTAAAATAGGATAATAGATTTCCATGCCAGTTTTCTGAATGTGTAAATCATGCAGCTAGCCTATTAATCTGCTTCCTAAAGAAACAAATATGGACTTGGAACTTGTAGAGTTTATTTTAACAGCAAGAGTAATAGAGCAGAGAGCTCCAATTAATGATTTGTTAGAGCACCAAAGGTTCTGGTTGCTGGGGAGACGAGTAATGTTCAAATTCTGTTTTACTTCTGTGCTTTTTGGACCAACTGCTCCTGTTCGTTTAGTTTGTGTTACAGTCTGTTAAACTGGAAGTGCACTTTCATGCTTGCATCTTGTGTTTAAAAAAAACTTGTCAGTAATGGTTTTTATTCAAGCAAAAGTACTGATGTGGCCATAGACTCTGAGAAAGGTGTATTCTGTATGATTGAGACCATTTGACAGTTACTGGACATGCACATTCTTTGTGCTCAATATTGAAAACATGAATGTCAGTAAAATATATGCACATTATCATATTGGGAAAGCTGACCTATTTTTCATGTATCTACAAATCTATTAATATTTTTCTGAAACTAAAGATTTTTGCGGTCAAACTACAAAATGAATCAAAGGAGTTTGGTTAACGGTGGATTATTGAGGTTGCAATGCAGTTGTCAAGGAAAACACAGAACATGAAGACTAAATTAAGTGAAGGATGAAAAGCGACATTGGAAGTTTAAGCACACTTTCAGTGCATTCTAGTTTAGCATCAATGTGAAGCAATTCTTGGACTTTGCACAAATGATAAATTGGGTGTGTAAATCCTGAGCCAATCCCTGACTCCTGAATGAAGTGGAGTGAGTCTCCTGTTTGACACCTTGGTCAGGAGTTAGCACATTGGGCGCAATCAGCGACCAAAATTGCACTAGTTTTGAGAAATGTATTTTCCCCCCACACCCCTCCTTTCCACTCTGCTTAATTTGCATATTGGCAAAAGTAAAATCTGCCATAAACTAGTGCAATCACGTAGTGTTTTAGAATGTAATTTTAAAAAATTGCTTTAAAGATATTCTGTGTATTAAACAGGTAAATGATTTCACTGAAAGTGGGTTTATCACAAACAATAAGGATTTTAATGAATGTAACCTGGTTTTAAATAACTGAAATTGACTTAAAAAAAAACTATACAGAATCATTTGGTAGTTACATTGGTGTACAGTGATCAGTTTCTTAGTAAATTAAAAGTTATATTCGAAAGCTTTTAAAACATGCAATTAGTATCATGGTGGCAAAAAAAAGTTTGAACCTCTTCGAAGCCCTGCAAATAGGAATTAGTGGAAACTCACTGTGGATTTTGATCTGGGGGGGGGGCATGGCCAGCTTCTAGTGAAATTTTTTTTAAAGCATGAAACTTGCGCAAAAGAGAACATAAATTGCTCATAAAATTCTGTGATCTTTTGCACTGGTTTGGCTGATTTTGGGTGAATTGCGCTGCAAAAAGCAGCACAACCTAGTGGAAACTCTTGCCCCATGTGTTTTTCCAGTGGGCTGCCAAATCTGGTTTACAAAGTGCTCGGGTTCATTCGACCCTCTGGACACTTTTTGCAAACCTGCCCAACTTGCTTTGTGTTTAGTGTGCAAGGATTCTCTCCTCTCTGCTTTCTAACTATTTTAACATTTTTACTGTCGGGGGAGTGGTGCATTGTTTGCTCCTGTATTCAGGCATGCGCACATCTCTCTCCTAGGCAAGATGTACAGCCAGAAATGGGCAAAGTAAATGGGATTCTCACTGGCTGGAAATCAAACTGCAGTTGCTAGTCTTGGACCAATAGATCCAGTATCAGTGCATCTTTAGGTAACTGGAGAGTGACCACTCTGTAGAATCCAAAGTGACACCTCCAGAGGTTGGTGGTCTTGCAAGTAAACTACAGATTATAAACTGTAAATGCAATCCCCTGCAGTTTAAGGTCCAAAGTGCACAGTTGAGGCCACGCTTGATAAGTCGTAGTGTAATGACATCATCCTGTTTAACTTCACCTTCCTAATGCTGTAAACTGACTTTCTTTAAGTCAGAGCTCTGCACATTCCCATCAGGTGGGATATTCTTTGCCCATTTTGGACCTAGCAATTTGCAGATAGCTTCCTTATGACTGACAGAAAAGCTTTAAAATTAAGACTTTCTCTTCCTGAACACGTATTCCACATGTCATGATGTTGCAACGTCTGAAGGTTTCATACAAATTTGAAACTGGAGTTGAAATGGAATTTTGAAGGAGGTAGTTAAATTAGCTCTCCAAACCTGAAGAAAACTTGAGCGTGATTTGTTGTGTTTGCTTGGTGCAGTATAAATGCACATTAAGAAGCTCTTGTTTCACACAGGGAAGGCAAATACTGGACAACCCCAGTAACTCACTTAGTTATTAGTTGAGAAAATATTTATGGGCTGTTTGCATTCTTTAGTTAATTGTAGTATGTTTGAATGAACTCCTTTCTCTACTATTTATGCATCATGTTCTTAAATATGTGTGTCTGGAGAGAGCAAACACTTCCTGCATAAAGGTTGTCACAATCCTTTATCCCTTTTTTTGTTCATGGATGTGGGCGTCGCTGGTAAGACCAACATTTATTGCCCATCCCTAATTGTCCTTGAGAAGGTGGTGGTGAGCCGCCGTCTTGAACCGCTGTAGTCTGTGGTGAAGGTACTCCGACAGTGCTGTTAGGGAGGGAGTTTCAGGATTTTGACCTAGCGACAATGAAGGAATGGCGATATACTTCCAAGTCAGGGTGGTGTGTAACTTCGAGGGGAACTTGCAGATGATGGTGTTCTCATGCATTTGCTGCCCTTGTCCTTTTCGGTGGTAGAGGTCATTGGTTTGGGAGTTGCTGCAGTGCATCTTGTAGATGGTACGCACTGCAGCCACGGTGTGCTCATGGTGGATGGAGTGAATGTTGAAGGTGGTGGATGGGGTGACAATCAAATGGGCTACTTTGACCTGGTCTCGAGTTTGTTGATTGTTTTTGGAGCTTCACTCCTGCTAAGCAAATGGATACCACATTAAAACTATCAGGGTCAGGTGAAATACACAGGTGTATAATATCTGTGGAATCCAGTGTGTTTGAAATTTTGCAGATCTGTTGATAGCTGAATTTTCAAAAAAAAGTGTCATTTATATTTTACAATTTCTTTCAAGATGTGAAATGGGTACCTCGTGCAGTGCCATGTTTGTTTTGGTGGGGAAAAAATAACATCAATAATTGACCTGTTTCTCATTTCAAGTGGAAAAAATTATAGCAAGAAAATATCAGATTAAAATTAAACTATTCAACAGCTTTCAGCAGTTAGCCTTTTCATTATTTCAAACTAATTGAAAGGCGTCCAGTATTTTTTATAACCTTCAAAAGCCAGCTTGAATCTTTCGCTACACCCTATTGATCTGGAAAGGTCGAGGGATCAATTTCAGGTCTGCTGATTTTGCTGAACTCTCGGTGTCTACAGTTGGCCATTGTGCCCCATAGCTAAGGTTGGGAGATTAAATCAGCCAGAATTTCTGCTTCTGTTCTGTGATCCTATCTGGAAAGTACATGTGTGGAGGTTGGAGAGGGGCAGGTTGTATTCTGCTCTAGTTATTCCCTGATTGAATAGGCTGTTGATGTTCACTGTCTAGGTGCAAGCATGAAGAATGCTGTAAGTGCCTGTGGATCCAAAAATCCAGTGTGAATTAGGGTTTCTCTGAGAGGAGAAAAATTGCTGTTTTTCTTTTTTGTTCTAGTTGGCTTTGGCAGTGAAAATGAATCGGTATTCAACAGCAATACCTCGCGTTTAACATGTTCATTATGCTGGTCTGACAAATGGTGGATGAACTTGAATAGGAGTTGAGGCTGAGGTTAGTTGTGTTTTTTTTGTGGGAGGGATCGGGTGAAAGGAAATGTGCAAAGTGAGTGTGAGTCTATTGCTATCACTGGAGCTCCTAAGCAGCTCTCTCACGTTCTATCATTTCCCTCTCCAGCTTGACTCAATTTCACTCAATTGCTTTTAATAGGAAAAGCTCTAATAAACACAAATGTAGGTACCCCTACATTACGAAACTGCAGCTTATGCTAAGGGCATGGTTTCCTACCGTCAACCATAATTACAACTGACTCGATCTACTTTGTTCCAGCAGAAGTTGGAATCAACATTTTGTGTTTACTGAAACAGCCCAGTATGCTGACAATCACTGCCTAAGGTTAGTACCGACTTGATGTATTCGAATTTGCTGTGTAGACTTGAGTTGATTATGATTGTTTTTGCAAAACTTGCTATTTATACTAAACTTAAATTGTACTAAGCAAATGAGCAGAATGTTCAACAGTGTAATTCGAGAAATGATCCAATGTGAAAATCATAAATTCTAAAAATATTGGGCTGTCAGTATTCAGGGTCGAGATTCTGGTGCTGATTTCCTTTTCCCGAGAGGTGTCCTGGTGCTTTGATTTAGTCTGAGGCCAAGTTAGGACATTCACAATCTTTAGATAATCCAGAACTTTTCTGACTTTTTTTGTGCTTCCAGGAGTTACATGGAAAGACTACACTTGGATTACTTTGTTGTCTAAAAGTAATAGACACCTATAAAATAATGTTTCAGTGAGAGCTTTGAAAGACATTCCAGCTACCAGATTATTAACATTACCTGAATGCCGAGAGTGATTTTAAATATATACACACCTTATTAAAAATTCTGCATCTGCACTGTTCTCTTGGTTCAGTGTCACTGGTTTCTTCTGTCAAGAAACCCCCGAGTCCCCTACGATCAAGAGTTTACCTCGACTGCCCAATGTAATATGATAGTGTCACCAAGGGATTTACAAAACCTCGTGCACACTGGATATAGTAATCTCACATACATTCTCTGCGTTTCTTCAATTTTGAGAATGTGTTAACAAACTCGGGCAGTGTGTCCGATTCACTACTCTGAGCAGAAACTTTAATTGGAGAGAATTCACATTCTGAGAATGTGGTTTCATCTTTGAGCTCTGTGTAACTTAATACCAATGTCTTAAATTGCCACAAATTCCAATTGGGTTAAGTGATAAATCTCAATGTGACACAACAACATTCTTTATAAAGTACATAATAACATGATTTTTGTAGAGTAAGACATTTGGAGGATATTCTGGTGTTCCAGCTGCTGTTCAAGCAATTTTCATGGACCTACTTATTGGCCTGGCTTGATCTCCCTTGTCTCTTTTTTTTTAAAAACAGGGAGAAAACTACTTTTAAATGGCACCAATTCAACACACGTGCATATAACATGTTCTAAATATTGTCTCAAATAATGCTTAAGCTTCTTGTATATTGATATATACTGACATTTTGAGGCTTCAGCCATGGCAAATCCCAGAAGTTTAATTTGGGGTTGCCACTGGCTGCCTTGGACCCCTGCGTTTTGAGTTGGTGGCAGTGACGTGGCATTGAATATAAAAGCAGCTTTAGAACCAAAGCATTAGGAGTGAGTCACTGATAAATGCTGCTTAACAGCAGCTTGTATGGAAGATGGGTGACAACAGTTTAGTTTGCTGAACTGTGGGCTTGCTTTTCATAGTGAGTAGCTGAGCAAACATACCTCAAGAAGGTTTCAAGTTCAATCCCTGTTGTGCAATGAGCTAATAATGGGAGGGAGCTGACCGTTAGGATGATATAATTGGCCAAAACATCCTTGGGTTACAAAATGAGAAAATCAGTCAGTGATCTTTGATTAATATCCAGCGATCCCTGCTGAAAATGTATGGGTGGAAACGGTAGGTGAGGGAAGAATCATACTTAACTGCGATGGTCCTTGCAATCAACTAGCCTGGTGACTCTCATGATTTGATGGCCACATGGGAAATATACTGGACGGCACTGTGGAGCTTGACCCTAGCATGAAGTCTTTGTTTTTTAGGAAGGGAGGGTAGAGGGAATGCCCCAACTTTTTGAATGTTTTAGCATTAAACAGTGGGAACTGAGATGCAATGAATTCACACTATTTGAATCAGCCTGAATGTTACGAGTATTTCCATAAGTTTTAACATGAATATTTAGACATTCACTTAACATCCTGCTATTGAACTTGGAAGACTATGGCTTGATGTGATGCAGGGAGTTTCGGCGGTGTTTTTTTTCCCCTCTTTATCATGTGGAAAAAAATGTCAAACAACACTTCTTGACTGACTTGGGTAATAGATGTGTACTTCTAATTTGGAGAGAGATATCTTGAATGCCCCAACTCCTTCCATAGCAGTATGGTGTAAAAATCTGGTTCACCAATGTCCTTTTAGGTAGGAAATCTGCTGTCCTTACCTGGTCTGGCCTACATGTGACTCCACATCCACAGGAGTGTAGTTGACTCTTCACTGTCTTCTGAAATGGCCCAGCAAGCCACTCGGTTATATCAAACCGTTACAAGAAACAAAAATAAGAAAACCGGACGGACCACCTGGCAATCGACCTTGGCACTGGCTTCGGACAAGACAATGGCACACCCAGCCCAGACGACCCTGCAACGTTCTCATCACGAACATCTGGGGACTTTTGCAAAAATTGGGAGAGCTGTCCCACAAACTAGTCCAGTAATAGCCTGACAGTCATACTTATAGAATCATACCTTTTCAGCCAATGTCCCAGACTCCTCCATCACCATCCCTGGGTATGTCCTGTCCCACCAGCAGGACAGATACACCCGAGGTGGTGGCACAGTGGTATACAGTCGGGAGAGAGTGGCCCTGGGAGTCCTCAACATTGGCTCCGGACCCCATGAAGTCTCATGGCTTCAGGGAAAACATCGGCAAGAAAACCTCCTGCTGATTACCACCTACTGCCCTCCTTCGGCTGATGAATCAGTACTCCTCCATGGTGAACACCACTTGGTAGAAGTAGTGAGGGCACAGAATGTACTCTGGGTGGGGAACTTCAATGTCCGTCACTAAGAGTGGCTTGGTAGCACCACTACTAACCGAGCTGGCCAAGTCCTGAAGGACATAACTGCCAGACCTGGGCCTGTAGCAGGTGGTGAGAGAACCAACACGAGGGAAAAATTTACTTGACCTCGTCCTCGCCAATCTACCTGTTGCAGATGCATCTGTCCATGACAGTATTGGTGGCATTGATCACCGCACAGTCATTGCGGAGATGAAATTCTGTCTTCACACTGATGACGTCCTCCATTGTGTTATGTGGCATTACCACTGTGCTAAATGGGATAGATTCAGAACAGACTTAGCCCACACACCTCATGGATGCCCAGTTTTGAATGGCTATCAGCAGCAGCAGAATTGTATTCCACCACAATCTGGCCCAGCATATCCCTCACTCTACCATTACCATCAAGCAAGGGGACCAACCCTGGTTTAATGAGGAGTGCAGCAAAGCATGCCAGGAGTAGTACCAGGTGTACCTAAAAATGAGGTACCAACCTGGAGAATCTGCAACACAATTACATGCATGCAAAGCAGTGGAAGCAGCATGCTATAAACCGAGCTAAGCGATCCCACAATCAACGGATCAAATCAAAGCTCTGCAGTTCTGTCACATCCAGTCATGAATGGTGATAGACAATTAAACAACTAACCGGAGGAGGAGGCTCCATGAATATCCCCCTTCTCTATGGTGGCGGAGCTCAGGAGGCAAGTGCAAAAGACAAGGCTGAAGCGTTTGCAACCATCTTCAGCCAGAAGTGCCGATTGGATGGTCCATATTGGCCTCCTGAAGTTCCCGCCATCACAGAAGCTAGTCTTCAGCCAATTTGATTCACTTCATGTGATCTCGAAGCGGCTGAGTATACTGGATACAGCAAAGGCTGTGGGCCCCGACAACATTCTGGCGGTCGTGCTGAAGACTTGTGCTCCAGTACTTGCCGCGCATCTAGCCAAGCTCTTCCAGTACAGTTACACCACTGGCATCTACCCGCCAATGTGGAAAACTGCCCAGGTATGTCCTGTCCACACAAGTAGGAAAAATGCAATCTGGTCAATTACCGCCCCATCAGACTACTCTCAATCATCAGCAAAGTGATGGAAGGTGTCGTTGACTGTGCTATCAAGCGGCACATACTCGCCAATAACTTGCTCATCAATGCTCAGTTTGGCTTTCACCAGGACTTCTTGGCTCCTGACCTCATTATGGCCGTGGTCCAAACATGGACATGAGCTGAATTCCAAAGGTGAGGTGAGAGTGACTGTCCTTGACACCAAGGCAGCATTTGACCAAGTGTGGCATCAAGGAGCCCCAGTAAAACTGAAGGCAATGGGAATCGGGGGGGGGAAAACTCTCCACTGGCTGGGGTCATACCTAGCACAACAAAAGATGGTTGTGGTTATTGGAGGCCAGTGATCTAGGACATTGCTGCAGGAGTTCCTCAGGGAAGTGTCCACGGCCCAACCATCTTCAGCTGCTTCAGCAATGACCTACCCTCCATCATAAGGTCAGAAGTGGGGATGCTGATTGCAGAGTGTTCAGTTCCATTCGCAACACCTCGAAAATTAAGCAATCTCTGCCCGTATGCAGCAAGACCTAGATGACATTCAGGCTTGGGCTGATAAGTGGCAAGTAACATTTGTGCCACAAAAGTGCCAGGCAATGACCATCTCCAACAAGTGAGAGTCTAACCATCTCCCCTTGATATTCAATGGCATTACTATTGCTGAATCCCCCACCATCAACATCCTGGGGGTCATCATTGACCAGAAGTTTAACTGGACCAGCCACATAAATACTATGGCACCAAGAGCGGATCAGAGGCTGGGTATTCTGCCGTGAGTGTCTCGCCTCCTGACTCCCCAAAGCCTTTCCACCAACTACAAGGCACAAGTCAGGAGTGATGAAATACACTCCACTTGCCTGGATGAGTGCAGCTCCAAAAACACTCCAAGCTCGACACTATCCAGAACAAAGCAGCCCGCTAGCTTGGCGCTCCCTTCACCACTGGCGCACCGTGGCTGCAGTGTGTACCACCTATAAGATTCCCTCCCAAATTCACGACCTCTACCACCTAAAAGGACAAGGGCAGCAGGCGCACAGGAACTCCATCACCTGCAAGTTCGCCTCCACGTTACGCACCATCCAGACTTGGAAGTATATCGCTGGTCCTTCATCGTTGCTGGGTTAAAATCCTAGAACTCCCTCCCTAACTGTGGTGAAGGTACTTCCAATAGACTGCAGCAGTTCAAGAAGGTGGCTCACCACCACCATCTCGAGGGCAACCAGGGATGGGCAATAAATGCTAGCCTTGCCAGCGATGCCCACATCCCAGAACAAATAAAAAAAATGTTTATCATCACTGGAAAGTATCTGGGCTGGGGAAGGAAGATCACAATACTGTACTTGGTTTGTGTACCACTGAATTATTACCTGTGCTGCAGACTAGCATTATCAAAGTTTATTGGTTGCATAATGCAGTTTAATTACATTTTCAGTTCACTTTCTAGGGGATGGGTATGTATTAACAGACATTACAACATCATGGGTAGAAGGGGAAGTGATGGAAAATCTTGTTTAAAGTCATTCATTTGAAAGGATTGAATTGAGATTTAAGCCCTTGCTTCTGTTGATCACAGCGTTGCATGAATACAAATTGCAATTTCCTAAGTCCTAAATAGGTTATATTCGTTGCTTTTATATTATAAAATATCTCTTTGATCACCTGTTCTGTAGTCTAGACTACAATTTTTTTCCCCACAAATTTATATAAATACCAGAAATAAAATGTTACGGATTACATTTTATACTCTCTGCGCAATTATTTAGCTCCATGTCGTATGAGTAGAGTTTATAGGAACAATAGCAACATTTTGTACATCTAAATCTTGGATTGTGAAAGCCATAATTTATGTGTTGATACTTTCTAGTCTAGAATTTACATTGAGCCATTAAGTTTCATGCAAGTATTTCCTGAATTTAAAATTTGAGTACTTTATTAAAATCTTGGCAAGTGAGTGACAACGCTGCATTTAGTGCCCATCCTTTAATTACCCTGAAAAGGTGGTGGTGGAGTGCCTTGTAAACTAGACAAAATGCAGATATGAAGCATATATCTGAGGAATTTGCTCAGCCACTTGAAAGGGCATGAGGAGTCAACCATTTGTGTAGATAAGCGTCATTTGTAGGTTAGCTTGGGTAGGGGTGGCAGATTCTGTTCCCCAACTGATATTAGTGAACCAGTGTTTTTTTTTAAAACAATAATTCAGCATTGTTCATGGATTTACTTTTCTCTGGTGCTACCTTACAAATAATCAAATTCAGTTTGACAGCTTGTCATGATTAATTGATTCAAGATTACTATGTAATGAGCAGTATCACTTCGTGTATCATTGGAGGCAGCAGAGTGGCGGGGTATAGCACAGTAACTGTAATATGCAATCAAATACTGTTTGGAGTTGTATGTACATGATGTGAGTGAAAGATGCAGAAACAATTGATACTTGAGTATGAATGTTCGAGTGCTTGTGTGCATACTGGCTTAATACAGAGTAATTGAGAACCTATTCAGGGACAGGCTGGGTGGACCAGCAGGTCTCTCTCCCTGTCTGTCATTTTCATCTTTGTAGAAAATGAACTGCCATGCTTGAAGCCATATGATTCACTTGATTGTAGTTGTGATTGAAAAATGCAGATATGAAGCATACAAGTTTAATCACCGGTTAATCCACAGTTAATGGCTCTTATTTTAGAGTGCATAGAAATTCAGCATAGTGAATGCTGAATGTTTTTAATGTTGTTTAATGTTTAGAGGATGTTACTTGGTCCTTGTTTCTATATTTTTGCCATGGAGCATTGAACTACAACTGTTGTGTTCTTCACATTTGCGTCTTTGCATTCCGACCATGTGCATAGGTTCTCGTTGCACAACACAAGTTTTATGGAGTTTCACCAAATTGCAATTTATAAGATTTATTTGTCCTACTGTAGCCGATGCAGCACCATTGTAAATAGAATTAAAGTTTAATGTATTTGGAGGCCCAGCAAATTGTTTGTGCCTGAAGTGTTGCACAAAAGACGAGGCATTGTATTTCATGTCCAAAGGCACAACTGCTGTTTCTGAAAAATTATATAAAATACAAGCTTGTGGCATCATCCACCTAAGCACAAATGATTGGGAATATTGTCCTCCCAAGTGAAAACTGAATCTTTTGTGAGGTGTTCTATTTACCGGAATAGTATGGATGCAAGTCTTTTACTAGTACATAAGATAAAATTAGACAGGCATTGTATGTTTTTTGAAAGTAGACTACAACTGAAAGTTCAAAGGCTTCTAGAAACTGCAGGTACACTTAATAATGAAACATGTTTGTGTGTGTGAATGTGTGCATTATATACTGTGTTTGGGAAAGTATTCCAGAACATTACACACTACCAAAAACAATTGAGCTTCCATTGTTTTCAGATCCGTAATATAGGGCCCAAGTTTCCACCGACCCTTAGAACAGTGCATTTCCGTGAGGTCCGCCGATTTTTCTCGAACAAAAAGCATGCCTAATCCTTACCGTGATATTCTCCACAGTGATCGGGCCACCTTGGGACTCTGCGCAGCTCAACAGAACCAGTGGGTGGCGGAGCTACAGCCCTGCGCCGAAAAGAGTGCCGGCAGCTGCGCGCGTGCACAGTAGCTCCTGGCCCTCCCAGCGCGTCCTGGCTCCGGGCGACCTTATCCCTGGCCGAAGGGATGACTCGATGTTCGCCGCCCCTACCACGGGTCGAGTGGCCTGCCGCACAGGCCAGCCGCTGCCTTCCTGCGCTCACACCAGTTCATTGTTGTAGCCTCTCTCACCCCCATTGCCAGCATCCTCTGCTGCCAGTGCTGCCCCTCTCATTCAGTTGGCGAAGTGTGTGTGCCAAGGGAAGCTTGCCGGGGAGCCCGGGGGAGCAGGAGCAGGAGCAGGAGTTGGAGGAGCGCGGGGGGGTGCGGCTCGAGTCCGGGCCACCAGCTCAGCACCAGGAGTCATACAGCACGTTTGCAGCGGAATTCTTCGAGACACTATATTGGGGGGATGAAGCTACTGGTTTGTGTCACTGATCACATCTATGTCAAGAAATTTCAAAGCATTAATGCCTAAAGACAACATCCCTTTTGGACTTTATAAATCGAGTTCAAGATTCAATCCACTCTGAGGGCTACAAGAAACAGGTTGGATCGGGGAGACTTTTGATCGGGGGGTGGTGGGGGCAGAAGAGTTTTGATGGCGGGGAGGGGGGCGGGTGGAGGTGGAGGAAAGGAGAGTTTCTTTAAATGATTTAGAAAAAGAACAAGCTGCGCGAATTAGAAAAGTTGTCCCATGACTGTCTGCTGATAAGAGCAGTAAGAAAGGCAGTCAGCACCATCAAAATTCAACTTCTGATATAAATGATATTTAAAAAGTGTAATATTTTATGAAGCTTTTTATAGTGGAATATGTAAATTATGCAAAAAGTTACAGTAAAAAAATCTGTTAGTTGTTGTGAAGGTGTTTAGTGCTTTGCAAGGTCCTCTAACTTCCCTTCACCCCCCCGCCCCCCCCCCCCCCCCCCCCCAATCTCTGGCTTCCTGCGCCTGATTTCTAAAGTGTCCGCAAAGTTTTTCTGAGCAGACACATACGCTGGCCTAAGTTAGTTTGAAGTTACTTTTTGCTGTCTAAACTTACTTAAATGGCCAAAACAGATCTCTGGCTGGTAACGCCCCCTTTTGGAAACAAAAACTGAACTAAAAAGAAACTCAACTAACTCACTGAAACTGGAGCAAACTAAATGTGGAGAATTGCAATTTTTAAGATACTCCAAAAAAACTAGTTGCTCCAAAAAAAATAGGAGTAACTCCTGTCGAAACTTGGACCCATAATGACTAATGGCAGTCGAGGAATATTATCAGATACTCCCACACGTGGAGTTGACTGACTAATAAATAACATAATTGGTCATTTGTTGGTAGAGATACGTTGTCCTGCTTCAAGACTTGTGTGTTTTGGTTTATGCATTTTCCAACCTTTTGTGTTTATATGGCATTTTTTGTTAAAGTTAAGTCGATATCATGAAACTTTCATAAGGTAGAAGCAGTTATTCCACAAGCCTCAATTTTAATTTTTAAAATAACTTCTCAGTTTATAGTGCATTTCATTTCCCAAAGTGCTTCACAGCCAATGAAATATGTTTTGAAGTGTAGTCATGGTTGTAATTTAGGAATAATTGCAATACTGTAAAATGGTTTTGAAATCGTTGCGAGTTGGCATCAGAGCACGTGGCCTTCACTTCTGCTGTTATTTCTGGAATAGTGAGTCATTGAATTCTGAACGAACTACTTGCTCTTGGCAATATATTCCTTGTAAAGCCCTACTCCAGCAAGTGGTAAGTTCCATCTAATCCTTGTGAGCTTCAGCTAACATTTGAAAACCTCTGTAGGAAAGTTAGCTGATGTCTTGGGATTACATGTCCTTTTTGTCTGGTTATTCATGTTTCCTGAGGCAAGTATTATAAACAGTGATCTAAATTTTTCTTCAAAGTGGATTAATAAATTTGTAATATAGATTTTTACAAAGATAGATAAAATATGTTTTTCCTTTCCTGCAAAAATAATTGTAGGATCACACTGGCCCTGTTGGAGTTTGGCAGCATACAGAAGCTCTACAAATCATGTGACTTTATTGACTGATTCCTTCCTGTCTTGGCAAGCCTATTGCTTTCAGGAGATCCATCTCGTGCTTTCTTGATCGCCTCCCGATTCCACTATCCCTTCTGCCCCCCCCCTCCCGTGCTTTCTGACCCGGTAAGTGGCTTCTCCTCCTAGCCTTGCACTGTTAACTCTTCTATTGCACAGATCGATCCTTGCCCCTTTTCCCCCCTTTTTTGCAGGCTGTTCCTCAGTAGCATCATTGACAAGCACAGGATCAGCTTCCATATTTATGCTGATTACTTCTAGCTCGATGTCTCCCAACACTTCCCTTGGCACAATGACCTCCTCTGTGCTGTCAGACTGTCTTGTCTCTCATCGTGATGAGTCAAATTTCCTCCTCCAAACCTGGGGAAGGCTAAAGCCATCATTTCTGACCTGTTGTCACCTCCGTGGTTTTGACATTGACTCCAGCCTGTGCACCAGCTTGGGCAGAATCAGAATATGGCACCCTGTTCGACCCAGAGATTGACTTTAATGTCACAATCATATCCATTGGTAGGGCCGTTTGTTTCCATCTTTGCAATATCTCCTGTCTTCGTCCTGACCTTGCTCCACTGCTGCTGTTTTCCACTTCTAGACTTTGTCCACTGACCTTGTTGGCCATCCATCCTCCATAAATTCCCACTTGTTCAAAATTGGCTACCTGTATCCTCTTCCGCATTAAGTCTCACCATCCTTACTGACTTACGTTGGATTCCTCTTCCCTAATGCATTTAGTTTAAAATCTCCATGGCTTTGCAGTACCCTATTTCTGCAACTTTCTCCAGCCTTGCATCTTTCCTTGACAGACTGAAGAGTGCACCATAGCCTGTTTGCATTTCCTCCTCTTGTCTCTTTCTTGCCGTCCGCCCCCTGCCCCGCCCCCCCTCCCCGGGTCATCCTGTCCAGCTGTTGGCGTCTTGACCCCATCTCTGGAATATCGAGCCTAACCCTATCCACCTCTTTACTCCATCTTGCAGAATCTTCTCAAAACCCATCTTTGGGACCAAGCTTTCAGTTGGCTCTTAAGGTCTCACCATGGCTTTGTTACTTATTTATTCCTTTTTATCTATATTATTCTCCACCTCCACCCCAATCGGAATATTTTCTATATTAAAGGTGCCTTGTAAATGCAAGTCACTGTCTCATCTGAAAGGCATCACCTCCCACAATGCATTACCCCATTGAAAACCAATGGATCAAGCATGACTATCTGGTACAAGGTACTAGAATCTGGGTACAGAATTCAGATTCTTGCACGTGGATAGAGTTGTGTATTGCTGCCCTGCGAGGAAAGTCCAGTGCTTTATTTTTATTGAGGTAAATTCCGAAAACTTCTAGGTAACATCGTAAAGGGTAAATTAACAAGTTTTGTCTTGGCACAGTACAGCGAGTGCTGACTACGATTTCACACCAATCACAGTTAATGAGCTGTAAATCTTAATTTGTTCAATGATATGGGTGGGGGGAAAGGAGAGGAAAAGGACAGGCAACTAACTGAAGATCCCCCGATCCTGACCAGACTGGGAACATAACTGATCACGTTTCTGGTTTAAGGGTATGCTACTGAGATCAGATGTTTCAGTGTATCCCCCTTCTCTTCCTCATTTACATGCGGAACTGCCGTCAGCATCCAAATGTATTGCATGGAATTGCTGACCGCATCCAAATGTACTGAACTGTCTTCCAATATATTGTGCAAATTTTTTATATGAATAAACTATATTTTAAAATTTTAAAAAAAATTTACATGCTGCTCTTTGGCATTATTCGAGGACATGGAGTCAAATTCCACATGCACACTGATGACACCCAGTTCTGCCTCTCCACCACTTCCTTTGACCCCTCCACTACCTCTGTGTTGTCAAAATGCTTATCAGGCACCCAGTCCTGGTTGAACCTCAGTTTCATCCAGTTAAACACTGGGAAGATGAAGGCCTCCGCCACAGACTCTGTGTACCCTTGCCACTGATCCAATCTCCCTCCCCGGCCATTGTCTCAGGTCAAACCAGACTATTCACAACCTCGGCATCTTATTTGACCCCAAACTGAGTTTCCGACCTCCAGTCTTCTCAATCACAAATACCACCTACTTCCACCTCTGTTGTATTGCCCGTTGCCTCCCCTGCCTCAGTCCATCTGCTGCTGAAACCCTCATCCATGCCTTGGTCGTCTGCAGACTCTACCTATTTCAATGCTCTCCTGGTCAACCTGCTATTCTTCACCTGCTATAAACTTCAACTCTTCCAAAGCTCTGCTGCCTTCTATCATGCATCAAGCCTCATCCACTCATCATCTCATCCTTGCTGATGTACATTGGCTCTGGTCCTTCAAAACCTCAAATGTAAACTTTTCATCCTCTTGTTCATGGTCTCGCCCCTCTCTACCTCTGTAACCCTATAACCCTCAGAACTTTGCGATCCTCCAACTGTTGGTTTCTTGTACACCCCAAAATCCCTTTGCACCACCATTGGTCGTGCTTTGAGCCATCAAGGTCCTAAGCTGCAGCATTCTGCCTCCCTCTCCTTTTAGCATCCCCCCCAAAAAAAAAACCTGCCTCTTTGATCAAGCTTTTAGTCACCCTTTCTGAATGTCTAATTTTGTGGCTTAGTGTTGACTTGTGTCTGATTTCACTTCTATGAAGTGCCTTGGGACAAGTGCTATATAAATGCAAGTGGTTGTGTGTGTAACCAGCAGCATCCATTTAAATTTTTGTGGATTGCAAAGTTCCATGCTTTTGAATGATGTGAACTCTGATTTATTCAGTGTTCAAAAGAGCTTGTGCTGAACAAGAATTGGAAATCCCCTTTCATTCAATAGGCTTCTGAATTCAAGACGAAAACTATTGGAATGGTTATTTTATTCAGGTAAAATATTGGAATATTCACACTTTGCCAATAATTTTCTCTTGCGCTTGCCTCCCCATTATGAAGTTGTTTCTTTTGTTATGTAATGAAGTTCCACTGGTGCTGGCTACGATCTGTATCTCGCCCAAGTGGATGTTCTTTTGTGTGAACCTAGACACAGTAAATGTTGCTAGGCTAGTTGACTGCTGGCACTGCGGGATAGAATACAAGGAGTCAATTATTAACTATGTTCTCACAAAGGCCTTCGACGCTGTCAACAGTAAGGGATTATGGAGCGGCGTCCTCAAATTTGGCTGCCCCCAAAGGTTTGTCACCATCCTTTGTCTGCTTCACGATGACATGCAAGCAGTGATCCTGACCAACGGATCCACCACAGACCCAATTCACGTTCGGCCCGGGGTCAATCAAGGCTGCGTCAATGCACCAACGCTCTTCTCGATCTTCCTTGCTGCAATGCTCCATCTCGCCCTCCGTAAGCTCCCCGCTGGAGTGGAGCTAATCTACAGAGCAAACGGAAAACTGTTCAACCTCCGCCGCCTCCAGGCCAGATCCAAGGTTGTCCCATCCTCTCTCATTGAATTACAGTATGCAGACAACGCCTGCATCTGCGCACACTTTGAGGCTCGATCCACTTTGACTTCCTGAGGAGACAGAGGACAGAGCTCCCCAGAAGACAGCAAGGGCCAGCCAAAGTCTTACCCCAGTCCAAGTGCATGCCTTCCCCCAGCCAAAGCCCCTCCTTATATCAGCGCAAGTGCATGATTTTTATCCCCCCTCCCCACCCCACCATAGATGGGACATTGTGTATAGATTGTTAACAGGTTTATTAGGTATGAAGTGAATAGTGACAGTGTCGTGACTTCTGGATTTCATCCACTCCAACGATGTCCCTTCTGGGGGTTGGAAGAACGTGATCCGTCTTCCTTGAGTTTCCTCTCTCCCCTCTGATCCTCAGTGCTCTCTTTGACCCTCCCTCCCTCCCTCCCTCTCTCTCTCTCTCTCTCTCTCTCTCTCTCTCTCTCTCTCTCTCTCTCTCTCTCTCTCTCCCTCTCTGACCCTCTCTCTCTCTCTCTCTCTCCTTCTCCCCCTCTCTCTCTCCTTCTCCCCCTCTCTCTCTCCTTCTCCCCCTCTCTCTCTCCTTCTCCCCCTCTCTCTCTCCTTCTCCCCCTCTCTCTCTCCTTCTCCCCCTCTCTCTCTCCTTCTCCCCCTCTCTCTCTCCTTCTCCCCCTCTCTCTCTCTCCTTCTCCCCCTCTCTCTCTCTCCTTCTCCCCCTCTCTCTCTCTCCTTCTCCCCCTCTCTCTCTCTCCTTCTCCCCCTCTCTCTCTCTCCTTCTCCCCCTCTCTCTCTCTCCTTCTCCCCCTCTCTCTCTCCTTCTCCCCCTCTCTCTCTCCTTCTCCCCCTCTCTCTCTCCTTCTCCCCCTCTCTCTCTCCTTCTCCCCCTCTCTCTCTCCTTCTCCCCCTCTCTCTCTCCTTCTCCCCCTCTCTCTCCTTCTCCCCTCTCTCTCTCCTTCTCCCCCTCTCTCTCTCCTTCTCCCCCTCTCTCTCTCCTTCTCCCCCTCTCTCTCTCCTTCTCCCCCTCTCTCTCTCCTTCTCCCCCTCTCTCTCTCCTTCTCCCCCTCTCTCTCTCCTTC